>NW_025047683.1:0-65000 GCF_018831695.1 Puntigrus tetrazona
ACTTTGATCCTTCAGTTTGAGCTTCCATCGGGTGCCAGGCTTTGTCAGCCTGGTGAGAACGGAATGTTGGAGTTAAATGTTGACAGTTATGCACCTGTGGCCTTTTAGTTTCAGTTTGATTCTTGGTCATAACATGGCCTCCGTAGAATACTGATAGGGCCACGGAAGAATCTGAAGGAATGAAGATTCTGACGCGCAAGAAAATGTGGCCAATTGTTTTCATTTACTGTATCTTGTCTTTTCCTCTATAAATAAAGTGACTTGCGATCTGAGCTTGGAGGAGGCAAAGCGGGAGGAGGCAAAGCAGGAAGGAGGCAGAAGGCGGGGGCCTGCCCGGCCCCGGCCTCAGGCGGACTGAGATCCGTCTGGAGGCAAAAGGGAGGTTAAGGAGAAACCTGCTTCTCTCCGCTTGCAATCGACAGCGCAATCCTTGCAAGCCTTAAAATCCATAAAAACTTGTCTTGTGTTTTATTTCGCCTTGAGTTGATCCTTCCTGGTAAAGAGCCGTTTGAGTGAAATAGTCTCAACATTTACTTGGTCCTTGAGCCGGATCCCAACACGACAGAGCGGAGGAGGAGAGGGCGAAGAGGAGCCGAGAGACAGTCTCTGCAGAGCCAGGCAATAGCTGCCTGAAGAAAATCCACCAGCGTGAATTCGAGGGGGTCGGTGATTCTTCGTCTGGAAAAATCAACTTCTCCGGGCTGTCTGGCGGGAGCGTTGGAAGGACAACTCAGCGCACTGATCAGGTGATATACCGGTATTGTTTTTATGGGTGAAGCAAAGATTACTAGCTGCTTTGGAAGCACAGTAATCTCGACAGGCAATTCTGTCGACCAATAGTCTGGGACATTGGTTTGTATGTGGATGAGACTGCAGTATAATAGGTACCGGCAGGTTAAGTAGCCAGTGATTTGCCTGTTGAGGTGAAGGATCTGTATCGACAGTGAAGCCAAGATTACTAGCTGCTTTGGAAGCACAGTAATCTCGACAGATTTGAATTCTGTCGACCAATAGTCTGGGACATTGGTTTATCGACAAAAAATTGTTCTAAAGCGCGCGGGGTATGAATGGTATGAATGTGTTGTATGAGCGTCATTGTGAATCACTAGGATTTACGGTGAATAAGGTGGTTGTTGTGGTTTAGGAATAACACAACTGATATTTCTCCCTACTAGGAAGGAGTTGTGTTGTTCAAACATAAAATTTATATTGGGTTTGAGTCAAAATTGAAAAGTTGGTTTGTTCAGGCGGCTGTATCCGCAGACAAATTAGTGTCTGTAGAAGCTTGGTGCAGTGGACGATCTGATCAGGCGTGTGACTAATCGTTGACTCTTACCAAAAAGCAAAAATGGGTGCAGAAAATAGTAAATTGAAGGGAGATCCAAAGTTTATGCATGCATATTCGGCAGACAGTGTGCGATATCTCAATGAGTGGAATAAAAATATGATTTCAGTGGTAAATTAGTCAAAAGGACTGCGCTCTCTTAATAGACAAAATAAAGGTTGATTTATCCTTAGCCAAGGGAAAAAGGGTGATCTGTTGAAACTTCAATTGATTGAAGCGACGAGATGGCAAGAGCAGGTAGATAGAAGGTATGCGGAAGTCGAAGAGAAAGGAACAAGAAAGATTGATTGCAGTGCAGAAGAAGAAGACCAGCAGATTATGTTGGGAGACCAGAGGCATTGTATCGGCAAGAAAAGTTAAGTTAAGTAGGGAAAGAAGCATGTGGTCGAGGTAGAGAGAAAGAGTTGTTGAGACAGAGAAACGATGACAGAGAATATGATAGGTGTTTTAATTGCCACAAGGAAGGCCATTATAGCCGAGACTGCCCAGAACCGCTAAAGCCCAGAACACAGGGTAGAAGCCCAGAGGAAAGCCAAAGACCAGCCCCACATAATGATCAATTATGACTAGGCGAGCCAATAATGACCCCAAAACAGACCCAGACTCACAGAAGTAGTGTTATGTCCAGGTTGTCCAGTAAACCTCCTGGGTAGGGATCTCATGTCCCCACTTCAAATCTCCATACACCCACTGAAAACAGGCATGGTTGCTATAGGGAAGGATGAGGAAGTGCCCACATACCCAGTGCAGTGTTTAAAAGAGCCCAATTACTACTGGTCTTTAGATTTCCCCGATCAAGATCCAGGGAGGATAGAAAAGAATCTACTAAATTTGTTACCAGAACCAACACCCCCAAAAACAGAAGTTAAAACTGACAGGGACCTACATGTGACTATGTATTACAAGCGAGACCCAGGGCCCAACCCAGACTACTATTTAGAAAGATTTTCTAGGCTAGGCCCTCAGCATGTGACATTGAGCACATTATACACAGACAGAAAAGGAAATGCTGTTTGCTCTGTAAAACTTTACAGCGAGGCACAGCGACATTTTGAAAGGTCAAGGCAGACCGCCACATGTATCTTTGTCTAAAGCAGATAAGATTGGTGGGAAGTGAATGAGAGGCGCTCTCTCTATTCCAAAACAGTGAACTGGATGTGTACACTTACCCCCAGAGCCCATTTGACTAAAGAAACAGCATGACATTCTTTAGCTGCTGTTGAGATAGATCCCTTTCTCAATGCAGAGCCAGAAAAATTTTGCATCCGAGAAGCAGATGTGGTTAACAACAGGTGCACAAAACAGCAACAATTTTTGACATATAGTAAACATGTGTCAACAGGAGGGATGGTGCATAGGGTAGAACAGTACTTTTATGCACCAGGTTTTAATAACTACTAAAAAATTTTGTGAATCTTGTTTGATCTGCTGTAAACATAACTGCAGACCTAAGAGAGGTCAATTTCCAAAGCCAGACTACCTTTTCAGGTTATCCACATGGATTTTATTGAACTGACACCTTGCCAACAGTACAAATACTATGCGTTCAGTTTACCGCTGTGTGATGATGTGTGAGAAACCAAAAGAGCAGCATACACTAGCAGAATGGATGAACAAAATGTTGAAATTTAAAATGTTTAAAGATGTTGTGAGAGCAAATGATCTGCCAGATATACCTCTGTCCCCACAGGCCTCAAGAGTGAAACCAGGCGACAGCATCCTGATTAAAGCACCGTGGTGCTGACTACTAACTGCCTTAAAGATCGCTGAGAGGTCTCATTGGATTCATCAGAGCCACTGTAAAAGGTCACAGAGTTTCCTGCCTAAAGCGGCGTGCAGGTGTGAAGTCCGGTTACAAAGGGTGGTGAAGGCAATAGGCCTCGCTGGTCTCAACCGGTGAAGAAACCAGCAGAGCCCTACTCATTTTTAGCATGGCGTGGAAGAGATCACCTTTGTGGCAGTAGCAGTCCTGGCGTGGAGTCCTGCTGTGGATGGATGCGGAGAGAGAGAGAGCGATTAAAGGGGAACTGAAACTAATTGAATTTTGACTGGTTCACAGAACAACATGAACTAAAGACTCATTTTGATTTGAACATGTGTATGCATGATCTGTGTTTTACCATGTTTAAGGGCAATGATTACTAAAATGATTAGCCAGACTTTTCCAGTTTTACCATGCTTCTCCACCAAGAGAGAAATGGAGAGCTTTTAATATCATGTGTGAAGTCTCAGTTAAAACTACAGCTGTGACATGGCTGAGTGCTGATGTTTATGATACAAGAGGTACACTGATAAGCTACAGTAGCGTGCCAAGAACAGGAGGCACTGTTTTATTTCATTCTTCCTTTTCAGTTTATTTTCACATTTTCCTCCTATGTTCAAGTTTTAAATTTTGTATTGTATACATTATGATTAAGATGCAAGCCTTACAGGTGATCGCCCATGTAACATCTTGAAATTCGGTTGGGAATTTTCCTCAGATACTGGGGTTTTAAGCCCAACCTTGCTGTTTAAAGTAACATCGACTATTTAATCAAGTAATCAGTAGAGATGTAGTTCAAAATGCATATGCCTTATTATGTTATTTTCAGGTGCTAAAGCGTCAAACAGGAGGGAGATGTTAGGGTTATGTATTGACATTTTGCAACTTTGATCCTTCAGTTTGAGCTTCCATCGGTGCCAGGCTTTGTCAGCCTGGTGAGAACGGAATGTTGGAGTTAAATGTTGACAGTTATGCACCTGTGGCCTTTTAGTTTCAGTTTGATTCTTGGTCATAACATGGCCTCCATGAGAATACTGATAGGGCCACGGAAGAATCTGAAGGAATGAAGATTCTGGCCTTTAAAATGTGCCAATTGTGTTTTCATTTACTGTATCTTGTCTTTTCCTCTATAAATAAAGTGACTTGCGATCTGAGCTTGGAGGAGGCAAAGCGGGAGGAGGCAAAGCAGGAAGGAGGCAGAAGGCGGGGCCTGCCCGGCCCCGGCCTCAGGCGGACTGAGATCCGTCTGGAGGCAAAGGGAGGTTAAGAGAAACCTGCTTCTCTCCTGCTTGCAATCCCGACAGCACAATCTTTGCAAGCCTTAAAATCCATAAAAACTTGTCTTGTGTTTTATTTCGCCTTGAGTTGATCCTTCCTGGTAAAGAGCCGTTTGAGTGAAATAGTCTCAACAGTCTGTCTTGAGTTTATGTTTTGACTATCATGTCTACTTTGTTTTTCCCTGTTTATTGGAGTCACTGATTCCTGTTTTGTTGAACTTTTCCTCAAGTAAAGTTTGATTTATTTTGAAGACTTTTTGACTCTGGCTTTTGCTACCTCTGCACCTGAATTCATTTGTTGGGAAGTTAGCTCAGCCTGTCTACACAGAGCACTGAGTCTAGTAGACCTGGGTTCGATCCCCACTCAAAAGCAGAACCGTTACAGCAAGACTGAACCAGAAATATGAATACAGCAGAGGAGACTTCACCACCTTCCAATGTGGATCGGTTTTTGGCGGCCATAGCAGGACAAGCTGCAGCCATTCAGCAACATGAGCAGGTTCTTACAGAGAGATTCTTCAGCGCCTAAGTGCTCAAGACACAGCTACTGCAGGTCAAGAACCCCAGCAGCCTCTGGCTAATCCTGCTGCAGCGCTAGCAGTTTCCCTGGCAGAACCCAAACTGCCAGCACCAGAAACGATTTGATGGCAATCCAGAAAGGTGCTGTGGATTCCTCACACAGTGCACACTGATATTTCAACTACAACCTAGTAGCTTCCTTACGGAGGGTAGCAAGGTGGCCTACATCATTACCCTTCTCACTGGAAAGGCATTAGACTGGGCCTCAGCTTTGTGGGGCCAAGGATCACCACTCACTACAGATTGTGAAAGCTTTGTGCGGAGATGAAGAGGGTTTTCACCATCCAGCCAGTACAGGAGATGTGGATTATCGTTTGCTTCAGCTCTCTCAGGGCACTAGGAGTGTGGCAGAGTTTGCAATTGAGTTTTAGCACACTAGCTTCAGAGAGTGGATGGAATCAGCAAAGCTTTGAAGGCCACGTTCTACCAAGCATTGTCTCCGAGCTTAAGGACGAGTTAGCATTTAGAGATCCTGCTCCAGATTTAGAATCTCTCATTGATATGTCTATCCGGGTAGATCATCGGCTCCGGGAGCGAAGGAATGAAAGGCGTCGGGAGACCAGAGTGTATCGCCCTCAAGAACCCTTCAATGCTGTTGAACCACCCTGGAAATCCAATGAGTTGGAGAACCCATGCAGCTAGGTACAACCAGATTAACTCAGACTGAAAGGGATGGCGGATGAAAGAAACGGCGCTGTCTGTACTGCGGCAAAGCTGGCCATTTCGATCAACTGCCCAGAATTGTCGGGAAAAGCCAGTTCTCGTCCAGGAAGAGGGGACTGGAGCGAGAGTAAAAATCTTCTCCCCATCCTGCGACCTCGGGAGCTACAATCCAAGCCACCATCTTTCACAATAACCAGCATCACCAACTTGGTGCTTTCGCCGACTCTGGGGCAGCTGGAAATTTTTGGACTTAGGCGTTGCCAGGCGCTTGGGCCTTCCATCCATGCTTCTTCAAAACCCTCTAATGATCACAGCTCTAGATGGCAGACCTCTGGGGTCAGGACAGGTTAGTCACTGCACATCATTACTTCAGTTTGAGATTGGCAGTCATACAGAATTAATGAGATTCTATCTGATACAGTCACCAGGGCTCCCCTTAATTCTTGGATTTCCGTGGCTAACTTCTCATAACCCAGACATTGACTGGTCTAAAGGGGCTATTAAAAGTTGGGGAACTAACTGTTGTGTTTCTACCCCTCTTTTGCCATTCTCCCGAGATGCCTGAGGCACACCCAGAGCCTTTGTCTACACACTCCACGGGGCCTGAGATCCTCAAACAAGTCTTACCCAACCTTCAAGGACTCCCCCTTACATGTAATTTTAAGATCCTTGGATTCTCGTCCTGAGTTACCTCAAGTTAGCATTGAGTCATCTGAGCTATCCCGAGTTCCTTTAGAGTATGCTGATCTGAGGGAGGTTTTCAGTAAGTCCAGAGCCACCTCCTTCCTCCACACAGACCATATGATTGTGCCATTGACCTGGTAACTGGAGCATGCCCACCACGAGGTAGACTCTACTCCTCTCTGCCCCTGAGAGGACTGCCATGAACAAGTACCTCAAGGAAGCCTTGGACAATGGTTTCATTTGTCCTTCAACCTCACCTGCTGGGCGGGGTTTTTGTTGAAAAGAAAGATGGTGACCTCAGGCCCTGCATCGACTACAGGGGCCTTAACCGCATCACTATTAAGAATCACTACACACTTGCCCCTGATGGCTGACTGCTTTTGAGATCCTGCAGGGTGCCACCATTTTACTAAATTAGATCTGCGAAATGCTTACCATCTTGTCAGGATTCGAAGGGTGATGAGTGGAAGACGGCATTTAACACTCCAACGGGCCACTATGAGTACAGGGTGATGCCCTTTGGCCTAGTAAATGCACCTGCTGTGTTCAGGCATTCATTAATGATGTCCTCACGGGATATACTGAACAAGTTTGTTTTTGTCTACCTAGGCGACATCCTCATCTTTTCATGTAATTATCAAGAACATGTACAACATGTTAGACAGGTCCTTTCTCAGTTACTGAAACACAGCCTCTTTGTCAAGCTAGAAAAGAGCGACTTTCACGTGTCCTCAGTCCCATTCCTAAACTGCTCGTATCTAAGGGCAGTTTCCAGATGGATCCTGGCAAGGTGCGTGCAGTGCAAGACTGGCCCCAGCCCTGTTCTGTTAAGCAAGTTCAGCGCTTTCTTGGATTTTCCAACTTTTATAGAAGGTTTATTAGGAACTTCCAGCTCAGTCGCTGAACCTCTTTCAGCCCTCACCAAGAAATCTGCCCAACCATTCTTGTGGACAGGAAAGCCAGCCAAGCTTTCAATAAGCTGAAAGCGGCTCTTCACGTCTGCTCCCATCTTAACTCTCCCAGATCCCGAGTTGCCCTTTGTAGTGGAGGTTGATGCTTCAGATGTGGGGGTTGGGGCAGTGTTGTCCCAAGAGCCAGGGTTGACAACAAGCTTCATCCTTGTGCTTATCTATCCACGTCGACTTACTGCGGCAGAAAGGAATTCTGATATTGGAAACAGGAGCTGTTGGCAGTAAAGGTGGCATTAGAGGAGTGGAGGCATTGGCTGGAGGGCCAAGCATACATTCCTTATCTGGACAGACCACAGAAACCTGACCTATATTAGGGAAGCCAAGAGTTAAACTCCGCCAAGCCGCTGGGCTCTGTTTTCTTAACGGTTTGATTTTGTTTCTTTCCTATCGACCAGGATCAAGAATTCCTAAACCAGATGCACTTCCGAGACAATTTGACCTGCCAGAGGAGGTCAAGCCAGAGTCCATCTTACCCACCACCAGAATAGTAGCAGCTATCCAGTGGGGCATGGAGGCAGCCATTAAGAAAGCCCAAAACCAGCAGCCAGATCAGGTAATGGTCACCAGGACGCCTCTTTGTACCTAATCAACTACGTTCTGATGTGTTGCAGTGGGCACATGCTTCCCCCTTCTGGCCATCCTGGGGCTACTAGAACATGCAAACTTATCCGAAGGAGGTTTTGGTGGCCAAAGCTGCAGGAGGATGTCAAGACTTTGTTTGCTGCATGTGCTGTGTGTGCCCAGAATAAGGATCCCAGAACCCACCCTCAGGGACTACTGCATCCCCTCCCTATCCCTAAACATCCATGGTCACACATATCTCTGGACTTTGTCACAGGTCTACCTAAATCTCAAGGTAATACAGCCATTCTGGTGGTAGTGGATAGATTTTCTAAGGCTTGTCATCTGTTGCCTTTACCTAAACTTCCACTGCAAGCCAGACTGCAGAGCTTCTAATGCAGCATGTGTTTAGGATTCATGGCTTCCCCAGGACATGGTCTCTGATAGAGGTTCTCAGTTTACCTCCCGTTTCTGGAAGGCTTTTGGCATCATTGGGTCACACATTGAGTCTATCATCTGGTTTCCATCCCAGTCTAATGGGCAGACAGAGAGGTGAATCAGGAAATAGAAAGACTTTGAGATGTAGCAGCAGATAATCAGACCACTTGGAGCTCTCGATTAATTTGGGCAGAATTTGCATAACACTCTCTACCATTCTTCCATAGGCATGTCCCCTTTTGAGTGCCAGAATGGCTTCCCTCCTCTTTTGTTCCCTGGACAGGAGCCTGAAGTATGTGTTCAGCTGCTGCTCAAATGGTTCGACATTGTCGACAGACCTGGCAGAAGGCACGGGCAGCTCTGCTGAAAGCTTCTCAACAACAGCGGAGACAATCAAACCGGAGCGGAGGCTGGGACCAATGCTTCGTCAAGGTCAAGGGTGTGGCTGTCCACAGAGACCTTCGCTGCGGTGGAATCTGCATAAACTGGCTCCCACGTTATATTGGCCCTTTTAAGATCCTCAGGAAGATAAATCAGTGTCTTACGCCTACTGCTTCCAAGATCCATGAGAGATCCACCCAGCGTTTCATGTCTCTAGATTAAAGCCTGTTGTTTCTTCTTCTCTGTCCCCAGCTCAAAGGCCTGCCCCAGCTGCCCGTATCATCGGACAACCAGCTTATACAGTGCGCAGGCTGGTGGATTCTCGTCTGGTCCGTGGAAAAGTGCAGTATTTGATGCGACTGGGAGGGTTATGGACCAGAAGAAGCTCATGGAGTTCGGCTCGAGACATTTTGGACCTGAGCTTATTTCAGTTTTCACCGTTCTCAAAAGAATCCATCAAGAGAACGTCAGGAGCCGTTCTTAGAAGAGGGACTCCTGTAAGTTCACCACTGGACTGTAATACACCTCTAGTCAGCAGGTGGCGCCTCTCTCCAGGCTTCTGCTGAACAGCACCTTCGTTTGCCCTGATAGGTGACACCTGTGTTCAGCACTATTTAATGAGTTTGTGCCATGCTTGTTTGTTCAGTCTTGAGCCTTGGTTTCTAGTGTCAGCTGTGAGATAAGTCTGTCTTGAGTTTATGTTTTTGACTATCATGTCTACTTTGTTTTTCCTGTTTATTGGAGTCACTGATTCCTGTTTTGTTGGACTTTTCCTCAAGTAAGTTTGATTTATTTTTGAAGACTTTTTGACTCTGGCTTTGCTACCTCTGCACCTGAATTCATTTGTTGGGAAGTTAGCTCAGCCTATCTACACAGAGCACTGAGTCTAGTAGACCTGGGTTGATCCCCACAAAAGCAGAACCGTTACAGATCATTGATCAAATCATATACATAAAGTGCTTTTGTGGAAAGTGATCTAATATTTAGTGAGCCAAGTTTTATCGTTTGCTTATTTGAATTATAGGTATTTTTAATTTGTTGGACATTAATTAAATTATTGCTTTTGATTAGGTTTGGACGTTCTCTGCATATTCTAATTCGGGGGAACAGACACAGTCTCTATAGTGTGATATCTAGGTGAAAGAGTCTCTATGTGCTGAGAATTAACTGCCTCCTGTGGCGTGAGGCAGCTAGCAGACCAGTCGAGTTTAGCCGGTCTGTCTGCTTCCTGACCTGGGCACTAGTTGGTCATGTTGGAGCTATAAGATTATATGCCATATTTCTAGATAGAAGAGTGGCATCACCCAGGAGGGATGAAGACCATCTCTTTTCAACAGGTCAGGTCTGCCCAGAAACTCATCAATTGTCTATGAAGCCTATGTTGTTCTGCGGGCACCACTTAGACATCCAGCCATTGAGACCCAGCAGTCTGCTGTAAATCTCATCACCCGGTAAGCAGGGAGGACCAGAGCATATTACATTGTCCGACATCGTGCTTGCAAGTTCACACACCTCTTTAATATTATTTTTAGTGATCTCCGACTGGCGAAGTCGAACATCATTAAGCGCCGGCGTGAATAACAATCTTATACGAAATTCGTTTAGCATTAGCCAGCACTTTTAAATTTGACAAGATGTCAGGCGCTCTGGCTCCCGGTAAACATTGGACTACGGTGGCTGGTGTCTCTCTATTTTTACGTTCCGTACAATAGAATCGCCAATTACTAGAGCATATCAGAACACATCCAATTCACAGAATTTAGTTCATTTGTTGCACATCACTGAAGTGTGGAATGGCCTTGCAACACATTGTTATCTAAGGCTCAAACACCCTGACCTCCTGGTCAATCTTATGCCCATCTGCCATGTACTTGTTGAGTTTATCCTCTGCACTGCTGTATGTTGAGTCTGAGTCTTAATTGCAAACAGGAATCAAAGGTTCTTAAAGTACTGTGAACATGTTTCATACTGATGCTCCTTACTGGCAACAAAGGAAACAAAATCTTCCAGATAAAATAAATCTAAATATCTTGGTTGTCACTGTATGTCTGCTCAGGAAGATGCTGAGAAACTGGAGGATAACCTTGTGTTTGTCAGCCGTGATGAAGATATGGCCATTTAAAGATTGAGTCTTAAATTGTCTCATGAACTCTTTACACCAATGGTGATGAATGTCTGCCACACATCTGGGATTAAAATACACAAAAAGAATGAAAGTCTAACCAAGGTTCACCCAAAATGAAGACAAAGTATACAACTAGACTATGATTTTATTTAATCTATGATATATTGAATTTCCTGTGTTTATTTTCTGTCCTCTATCCTTTGTTCCTAAATATGAGTGCATTTGGTTTCATAATAATAAAAATACATATTATTAATAATAAAAATAGTAAAAAAACATCAGACTTTTAAGGACAATCTTGGCTTATAAGCAGTTTCAGTGCAAAACAAAGAAGCACACAATAGGGGCAGAAAACATTCTAAGCACGACCTTGCTGGTCAGTGTCAACATTACATTGGAACAATTGGTCTAGAAATGGTTACCATATACTATAAGACACATAACATATACTATAACAATGTTACACATAACTCCATACCGGACTCTTTCCATGTGCAATTCTCCAGTAAGATATGTCAACCTGGTCTTAAACTGAGGAAAAGTGTCTGATTTCCACAGCCTGAGAATGAGACTCTAGCAATAATCATTCCCTAAATGATGGTACTTTGTACAGACACATTATGATCTCACAGAGAAACAGAATAACCAAATAATGCTATTTCAGGACCAAGTATAAACACACAACCATTCACGATTTTATTTGTCACATACAATTTGTAGAAGTACATCTTGTAGTGAAATGTTATTCTAGTACATTCCAAGACTGCAGAGAAGAAAGAAAGAAATGTATTTAAATGTAGAATGTAAAATAAATACTAACAACAAAAATATACATCAAAATAACAATATATAAAGACAATAAAATAAAGTGTAAAATATATGTATGTACATGTCAGAGAAATATGTCGCAGCAAAAATCTTAATGTATTGGACATGTCAAAGAGTCTTCTGCAGATTTACATCGGTCACAAATAGGAGAAATGGCAGGAAAAAATTTGTGCAGTTCTAATTTTTGAATAATGCAGTTTATTTTAAACTGAATTAATTGATGTCTAGAATTGTTGAGCCCAACAATAGCTTATAAATCCTTCTTTCTTCCAGCAGAGATTCAAAAATTAGATACTGCTGTAATGAGGACACGGAGGCTGTGTTTGGATCCATTTGCTGTAGTTTATTTAGGTATGAGACAATAATCATAAACGTGAAGAGTAGGCAGAATGTCAGATCCAGTACATCAATCAATCCAGTAAGCGATAGAGAAGGGCAAATCCAAATGTAAGTGGAAACAGGTAAACAGGCAAAAGATCATACTCAAGATTAGCTAGAGACAGAGATAAGAAGCGCTTGGTAAGGCAGGTAATACTTCACATTGTATTCTTGGAGCGCCTCTGGTTGTAAAGGCCTCCAAACAGGAAATGAAGGCAGAAGAAGTAGAGGGTGAGCCCAGCTAGTACTCAGGTGAGGACTCCTCTGCTGGCTGGAGTGACGTACATAATTTAATCTGTAAATGCTGAAAGAAGTGTGTTGTTTGGAGAGAAAACTTCTCTTTTTAGTTGAGAAAATGAGACAAAATGTTTGTTAATATATAAATTCTGCAGGGTGACCATACCACTCTGCCTCCAGGTGTTGAATGTCAGAGATAGAAGGGGAAATGCATGCACAAAATAACAATGTCAGGTAATTTGCAGCCTTTCTGTAATTTTACGCCATATTTTCAAACAGTTTAAAACAATAAAATAATCAATCTTATCAATCTTTTTCAATAGCATCCTGAGGGGGTGTATCAGTGGGGATTTCACTTTATAATCCTCCTGCCAGTAGACAAGAGGCCCTGTCATTTCCTGCCCAGTATAGTGTAAGAAACATGGTAGCCCTAGTCCACCTTTACCTCTTGACTTCTGTAAATGTATCTTTATGGATATTCTGTGAGCTTTAAAGCCCCAGATAAAAGGGAGAGTTAATGAATCTAATGTTTAAAAAGACTTGTTTATAGAGGCCTATCATAGAAAGAGAGACTTGTCCTCCATTTATGTTTGTCTTCAAATCTTCCAATTTAGAAAAGAAAAAACTACTTAAAAATTTATTAGATTTTTGGGCAGAATAACTTCAAGAACAGCACCTAAAGACATAAATTAATTAAATATCCAGAGACCATAGAAATGATTTTATAAGATCTATAAGATCTAAGACTGTTTAGTATCTGACAGAAAAAGAACAATATCATCTGTGTATAAGGAGATGTAATGATTTCCCAGACTTACAGGCTTGATAGGTGAATGATTTCTAATAATGATTGCAAGAGGCTCAATCGCTATCACAAACAGCAAAGGACTGGAGAGACACCCATGACGTGTTCCACAATGTAATAAAAATGCCTGTGACTTCTCTTCAGTGATCAGAAAATAAGATGTTGTGGTAATCACATTTGATATAAGTTTGAAACTAGCAAAAAACTATTCTACAGAAAGACTTGTGTCTTAGTGAAAAAGAATAGTCTCTACTAGTGGGATGTGTTGAGACTATTTCACTCAAACGGCTCTTTACCAGGAAGGATCAACTCAAGGCGAAATAAAACACAAGACAAGTTTTTGGATTTTAAAGCTTGCAAGGATTGCACTGTCGGTTGCAAGCGGGAGAGAAGCAGGTTTCTCCTTAACATCCCTTTTGCCTCCAGACGGATCACAGTCCGCCTGAGGCCTTCTGCCTCCTTCCCTTCTTTTGCCTGCTTTGCCTCTCTGCTTTGCCTCCCTGCTTTGCCTCCGAAGCTCAGACCGCAAGTCACTTTATTTATAGAGAAAAGGACAGAGCAAGATAAGTAAAAACCAACTGGCAAAACAAAGACTTCAGACATGTTCGTCACATAAGTTATGACTAGTCACATATCTTTTTGTGCGTCAGAATCTTCATTCCCTCAGATTCCCCTGGCGCCCATACCAGTCTAAGATACTACATAGAGGCCATGTCATGTCATGACCTAGAACAAAAAGTGTTATACCAGATGGAAGGTGAAACTGAAGGGTCAAAGTTGCATAATGTCAATACATAACCCTAACAGGATGTGTCATTCTCCATATATCAACCAGGTTCATGGAGGACTTTAGGTTATTTAAAACTACAGGAGAGGAAGGCATCTGGATTATTTGGGCTGACCTGTCCAAACAATGATCAAGTACACGATTAAAATCACCACCTACAATCACATGTGAATCAGTGAAATCAGACAGTAAATGAAATATTTTAAGAAAGAAAGGCAAGGTCATCAAAGTTCTGACAATATACACTGAGAAGTGAAATATACAGTACATATATTCATATATACATATATAATATATAATATACATTAACATGAAATAAATAAATGTAGTCCAGCCTGCATATACTGTATATGAGTTATATTTAAGACAGCACCCCAGTGAGTGTCTCAAGGTCTTGAGAAAACACCTTGTCAGTAGTGCTGTGTGTGAAGTGTAATTTCTCTGGGTAGATGATCCTTACACTGGCACTCCGGAGATGCTTCAGAACATCACTAATTTCAGCCGGAAGATCTGGAAAGATGTGTATTGGTCTGCCCTCGTAGTGAAAAGGAAACTGTTGAAGAACCAGTTGAAGTATTTTTTCTTCTTTGGAAAGTGATGAATCCATAAATTGTTTTATGACAAAGGGCTTCATTCTCTGACTGTATTTTCACACACTTTTGCTCAATGTGAGAGAGCAGGCGGTCAAAATCTGCAGTAGCATTTACAACCTCAATTGATTCTATCCCAGAGCCTCAAAAAAGATGCCTGAGTGGACACCAAAGATGCTTCCACAAAAAACGAATCGGTCTGTCATCGTTTTGCTCATATTCTTTAATGTCAAAAGAATACTGCTAGATTCAGACTCGAAACCAGACTCTCTGTTCTGCTATCTCCAGCGGTGACTGAGCAGGAGGATCATTCAATGGTTCACCCCTTTCGGTCTTAGGTTTTGTCATTGTATAGTTCTTTACTAATCAAAGTTATGTAAAGATACAAGTGAAACCCAGAGTAATCACAGTAGTGACCGAAAAATATAAAATATATAGAGGAGCTTAGCTAAAACATGAGTACTCCATTCAGTACTTTTGTTCAATCTAATTGTTTGTCTTGTTCTTTTCTCAGGCTATGTGGATGTTTTCAGTCTCAGTTTTACAATCCTCATCCTCATTGAAATGTTTTGGAGCTTTGATGTAGGGACTAGAGAGCAAATTATCAAAATATGTTGACAAAATATTTTCATGGAACATGGTCTTTACTTAAGATCCTAATGATATTTGGCATGAAAGAAAAATTTACAATTTTGACCCATACAGCCTTTTATCCTGTTTTATCAGTTTGAGTTTTGTAGAGGTCCACCTACCACGGCCAGAATCCAGTGGCTGGTCAAAGGCTGGATGCATGTAGACTCTTTCTAGTGCTTCTGCAAAATCACTTACATTAATTAATCTTTTATTTCCCCAGTTTCAGTTCTGACCTTATATAATTTTTAATCTGACTCCAATTTTACGTGATTTGGGCTATATTAATTTTAATGTTACTGCTGATCCCTCTAGTTGTGATTGAATTTGGATAATTAATTAAGTATAATACTTCCTAAATTTGACTTATCATTCGTTAGGAGTCTGGGTAACTTAGAGACCTTGTTTGTAGAACAGACTCACGACACATCTGGGCTAGTCCAGGTCTTAGTCAGAGGCTACTCTGTAGATCGCTTACCTTAATGCAGCCATTTTCTCAATAGACTCAAAAAAGAGTAATTTTTTCATGCGTTCCCTAAGTAATAGCATGCTAAGCCAGTTTGGTGGCCAGAAGTCAAGATCTCAAAAGCGTGCCTCGGTTCCATCCATTGATCGTTGATCTGACTCAGAAGTCACTAACCTACTAGAAAAAATATTTCAGACAATATTATGAGTTAATCAAGATTTACGTTTATTTTGCCAGACAGTACTGTTTTCTAATTCATGAAATTTCATAACATTTACACAACTTATCAGCAGTAAACACAAAAAATAAAGAAAGCAAACTAAAACAAACATATAAAACTAATTATAAAAAGTATTATTCAAAGGTCATCGTGCGGACAATAAAGACAAACAGAAGTTGTGCGTCGATCTCCTTACAGAACACTTCCTGAGTGGTTTGCCCTCTTCCTTTAAATACCCAGACCGATCAAAGAATCAAACATTTAGCATCCAAATGTGAAATCTCTCCCGGCTCATTCCACGTGCTCATCCTTGGAGCAAAGACAAATGGTTATCAAATGGTCTTTATTGGGGCACACGCTCACCAGGGGACCAGAAACCCTTTCACCAGTCACACCTGAATTATTTACATTAGCCTCCCATCTGCATATGTCACACTCAAGGGAAGGAGAGGTTTTGTTGGGTTTATTTATTTATTTTTGTTAATTTAAAATAATACAAACCTGCTGCAGTTGGATCCATTCTTCCTTTAACTGTTTTTTTTTTTTATACAGAATTGAATTACTGAAACTGGCATTTAAAATCTAAAGGAAGGCTGTTTATTTTTTTAATCTAATAGTTTGTCTTGTTCTTTACACAGGTTATGTGGATGCAGTCTCACTGCTCAGTCTTGTGAAAGTTTGTCTTCAGTTTTACAATCCTCAAACTCAAACATCCTGAGAGAGCTGGACCTGAGTAACAATGACCTGCAGGATTCAGGAGTGAAGCTGCTCTCTGAAGGACTGAAGAGTCCAAACTGTCATCTGGAGATTCTGAGGTAAAGGCTTTCAATAAAACAAATAAGAAAAATGTGTTTATCAAATTGAAAAGCTTGCAGTGTCCTTTTAATATTATTATCCAATCCATCTCTATATTTACTTATATATGATCCTGGACCAAACGAAAAGGGTCCAAAAATCCAAATAGAGAAAATCACCTTTATAGTTAAGTCCTTAGCAATGCATATTTCGAGTTAAAAATTTAGTTTTGATATTTATGGTAGAAAGTGACAAAATATCTTCATGTACAATAAACTTTACTTAAGATCCTAATGGTTTTTGGCATAAAAGAAAAATGTAAAATTTTGACCCATACAGTCTTTATGACAGGTCTATAAAAAATAATTTTAATTACATTTAATTTTGTACAGAGATTAGTATCTTATTCACACATACCTCTATTTCCTTTTATCCTGTTTTATCAGTTTGAGTTTTCTATGGGTTTTTGTCCTTTATTTTCTTGGTTCCTAAATATATGTTTATTTGTTTTCATAATTACAGATTAGTTTTGTCATCTGTCTAGTTTAGTTCTTCATTATGTTATTTATAGTCCTTTATCAGACAACGGTGCAAGTTTGTTAGTTTTGTTGGGGTTATATATTTTTGTTGATTTAAAATAATACAAACCTGCTGCAATTATATCCTTCTTCTTCTTCTTCTTCTTCCTCCGCTTATCCGGGGCCGGTCACGAGGCAACAGTCTAAGCAGGGACGCCCAGACTCCCCTCTCCCCAGACACTTCCTCCAGCTCTTCCGGGGAACACCGAGGCGCTCCCAGGCCAGCCGAGAGACATAGTCCCTCCAGCGTGTCCTAGGTCTTCCCCGGGGCCTCCTCCCGGTGGGACATGCCTGGAACACCTCCCTTGGGAGCGTCCGAGAGGCATCGGAACAGATGCCGAGCCACCTCAGCTGGCCTCCTCGTGTGGAGGAGCAGCGGGTCTACTCCGAGCTCCACCCGGTGACTTAACTCCTCACCCTATCTCTAAGGGCGCCCAGCCACCCTACGGAGGAAACTCATTTTCGGCGCTTGTATCCGGGATCTCGTCCTTTCGGTCATGACCCAAAGCTCATGACCATAGGTGAAGTAGGAACAAAGATCGACCGATAAATCGAAAGCTTCGCCTTGCGGCTCAGCTCCTTCTTCACCATGACAGACCAGTACAGCGACCGCATTACTGCAGAAGCTGCACCGATCCGTCTGTCGATCTCTCGTTCCATCCTTCCCTCACTCGTGAACAAGACCCCAAGATACTTAAACTCTCCTCCACCTGGAGGCAGGAACTCCCCACCAACCTGAAGGAGGCAAGCCACCCTTGTCCGACTGAGAACCATGGCCTCAGACTTAGAGGTGCTGATTCTCATCTCAGCCGCTTCACACTCAGCTGCAAACCGCCCCAGCGCACACTGTAGGTCTTGGCCAGATGCAGCCAACAGAACAACATCATCAGCAAAAGCAGAGAAGCTATTCTGTGGTCACCAAACCAGACCCCCTCCGGCCCCGGCTGCGCCTAGAAATCCTGTCCATAAAAATAATGAACAGGACCGGTGACAAAGGGCAGCCCTGTCGGAGTCCAACATGCACTGAGAACAAGTCTGACTTAATGCCGGCAATGCGAACCCAAGCCTTAGAAAAGGGCCCTTACCCCATATTCCCAGAGCACCCCCACAGGACACTCACGAGGAACCCGGTCGAATGCCTTCTCCAAATCCACAAAACACATGTGGACTGGTTGGGCAAACTCCCAGGAACCCTCCAGCATCCTGAAGAGGGTATAGAGCTGGTCCAGTGTTCCACATCCAGGGCCGAAACCCGCATTGTTCCTCTTGAAGCTGAGGTTCAACTTTCGGACCAGTTCTCCTCTCCAGTGCCCTGGCATAGACTTTCCCAGGAGGCTGAGAAGTGTGATCCCCTATAGTTTGAGCACACCCTCCGGTCCCCCTTCTTAAAGAGAGAACCACCACCCCGGTCTGCCATTCCAGAGGCACTGTCCCCGTGTCCACGCGATGCTGCAGAGGCATATCAGCCAAGACAGCCATACAAAATCCAGAGACCTGAGGTACTCCGGGCGGATATCGTCCACACCTGGTGCCTTGCCACCGAGGAGCTTCTCAACAACCTCAGCGACCTCAGCCAGGGTGATGGTCGAGTCCCCCAGGTCCCCGGCCTCTGCTCCCTCAGTGGAAGAGGCGAGTTGGCGGGATTGAGGAGGTCCTCAAAGTATTCCTTCCACCGCCCGACAATATCCCCAGTCGAGGTTAGCAGGTTCCCCACCAGCACTGTATCACGGTGTTGGCAGGGCACTGCTTCCCTTTTCTGAGGTGTCTGACGGTTTGACCAGAACCTCTTTGAGGCCGTCCGATAGTCATTTTCCATGCCCTCCCGAACTCCTCCCCCAGACCCGAGTTTTTGCCTGCACAACCACCCGGCCAGCGGTCCGCCAGCCCACCAGTACCTGTCAGCTGCCTCAGGAGTACCATGAGCCAACCAGGCCAACCAGGCCCCGAAGCAAGCCCACACCAGCCTGCCGCCTCTCACTGCGGGCAACACCAGAGTAGTGAAGAGTCCAGCCCCTTCGAGGAGATGGGTTCCAGAGCCCAAGCAGTGCGTGGAGGTGAGCCCGACTATATCTAGCCGGTATCTCTCGGCCTCCCGCAACAACTCAGGCTCCTCCCCCCAGAGAGGTGATGTTCCATGTCCCTAGAACTAGATTCTGAGTCCAGGGAGGGGTTGTCGAGGTCCCCGCCGACTGCTACCCAAACCACAAGGCACCGACCCCTTACGGTCCCTCCTGCAGGTGGTGGGCCCATGGGAAGATGGCCCCACGTCGCTGTTTCGGGCTGAGCCCGGCCGGGTCCGTGGGCTTGCATGCCGGCCCCAGCCACAGGCCTGGCTCCAGGGCGGGGCCCGGCTGCGCCATACCGAGCGGCGTCGCGACTCTATTATCGTTTTTCTCCATAAGCGTGAGGTGGACCGCTCTTTGTCTGGCTTGTCACCTAGGACCTGTTTGCCTTGGGAGACCCTACCAGGAGCATATAGCCCCGGACAACCTAGCTCCCAGGGTCATTCAGGCACTCAAACCCCTCCACCCAGCGTTAAGGTGGCGATCCTCGGAGGGTGCAATTGGATCCATTCTTCCTATAACAGTTGTTTTACAAGGAAATTAATTACTGAAACTGGCATTTAAAATCTGAAGGAAGGCCATATACTTTTTCAATCTAATTAGTGGTGCTTGCCTTTTAAGGCGAAGCACACTATTACTATTCCTCATACTGATTCCGTCACGATTTTGGTGGCGTAACTCCCACAGTTTTTGCCACAGACCCATGAAACGGGCATTAAATCGTGCAGGGTATTGAGGAAAGATGTGATATGACTTTTATAAGCGATCGGGTGTCGATGATGATCGTACACCGCGAAAAAATCCCCGAAAAGTCCCATCAATTTAACATTGCGACCGACTTTGACGGATCACAGCTCAAGCGAGAATTTCGTACAAACTTGTAAATCACCAAATTTAAAGACTTTATCAAGCTGTGCGAGAACATATCCCGCAGTGGGGTATAAGTTTTACCCCTGGGGGGCAAGAGACCCCCAAACTTGCCCCATTGACTTACTATGGTGAGGGAAATAAAGATGTGTTTTCCTACTATGAAAATTTACATAGGAATTTTGCAATCAAAATAACTTTGCATTAAAATGTCATAGAGACATGGGGGTGGGCTCATTTTACTCAGCTAACCAATCAAAGTCTCGGGATCGCTGTGAAGGTGTCAAGCCACGCCCTAGCAACCATTTAGAGCACCTAGCAACAGATCCCATAGAGTGCGCCATTATAATGGTTCAGATGGGTATCTTTGGATCAGAGCGTCATAGAGACATGGGGGTGGGCTCGTTTGACTCGAGGCAGCAAACAACCAATCATGAACTACTTCACCTGTTCATAGCCACGCCCTAGCAACCATTATTGATGACCTTAGCAGCCAAATTCCAAACTTACATATCTTCAAAACAGGCGTCACAGAGACATGGGGGTGGGCTCGATTGACTCGGGGCAGCAAACAGCCAATCCTGAGTCACCATAGACATCTCTTCTATCCACGCCTTAGCAACCATTATCAAACACCCTAGCAACCCCAACTCAAACAGGCATATCTTTCATTCAGGAAAGTAATAGAGACATATGGGTTGGTTTATATAATTCATACTGACAAGCAGTCTTTATAATATCATGACTGATAGCTGCAGAGCCACCTTCTTAGCAACCAAACACAACACCCTAGCAACCTTTTAGCAAGACCTATATATTTGCATCAGAATATTGTACAGATATGGTAGTTGGTTCTTCTTCAATAGTAAATAGCGACCTGTGTTATGTTCGCATGCTAGTCACTTGTTAATCATGCTAGTCATGCTAGCGACATGCTAGTCACTTGCTAATCATGCTAGAAACATGCTAGACACATGCTAGTCACTTGATAAGCATGATAGAGACATAGAGCAAACCGGACTTCAGACATATTAGTGATGCTAGCAGTGCTACATGCTAACTGTGTCTAGCTACATGCTCATTCATGATGAGAACTCTATAAAACAATAGTAAGAAACAACCCAGAGCCCAAGTTTTGTCATGGCAAGCACCACTCAAAAGTTCTTTAGGAAATGTACTTTCAAGTTTTGTCTTGTTCTTTACACAGGTTATGTGGATGCAAACTCACTGCTCAGTCTTGTGAAAGTTTGTCTTCAGTTTTACAATCCTCAAACTCAAACATCCTGAGAGAGCTGGACCTGAGTAACAATGACCTGCAGGATTCTGGAGCGAAGCTGCTCTTTGAAGGACTGAAGAGTCCAAACTGCCATCTGAAGATTCTGAGGTAAATGCTTTCAATAAAACAAATAAGAAAATTTTTTCAAAACTTTTTATCAAATTGAAAAGCTTGCAGTGTCCTTTTAATATTATTATCCAATCCATCTCTATATTTACTTATATGTGATCCTGGACCAAACGAAAAAGGGATTTATACATAATCTTAAAGCTGAATAAAGCATTGATATGTTTATTTTTCATGGTTTATTGACAATATTTAACCAAAAGACAAAAATTTGATAGTCTGCAATCTGAGGCTTCAAAAAAATCCAAATAGAAAAATCACCTTTATTCTTACGTCCTTAGCAATGCTTATTTCAAATAAAAAATTAAGTTTTGATATTTATGGTAGAAAGTGACAAAATATCTTTATGGACAATGAACTTTACTTAAGATCCTAATGATTTTTGACATAAAAGAAAAATGTACAATTTTGACCCATATAGTCTTTATGACAGGTCTATAAAAATAATTTTAATTACATTTAATTTTGTACAGAGATTAGTATCTTATTCACACATACCTCTATTTCCTTTTATCCTGTTTTATCAGTTTGAGTTTTCTGTTTATTGTTTGTCCTTTATTTCATTGGTTCCTAAATATATGTTTATTTGTTTTCATAATTACAGATTAGTTTGTCATCTGTCTAGTTTAGTTCTACATTATGTTATTTATAGTCCTTTATCAGACAACGATGCAAGTTTGTTAGCCGTTTTGTTGGGGTTATATATTTTTGTTCATTTAAAATAATACAAAACTGCTGCAGTGTGATCCATTCATAACAGTTGTTTTATAAAGAAATTAATTACAGAAACTGGCATTTAATATCTAAAGAAAGGCTATTTACTTTTTAAATCTAATTGTTTGTCTTGTTCTTTACTCAGGCTATGTGGATGCATACTTACTGCTCAGTCTTGTGAAAGTTTGTCTTCAGTTTTACAATCCTCAAACTCAAACATCCTGAGAGAGCTGGACCTGAGTAACAATGACCTGCAGGATTCAGGAGTGAAGCTGCTCTCTGAAGGACTGAAGAGTCCAAACTGTCATCTGGAGATTCTGAGGTAAAGGCTTTCAATGAAACAAATAAGAAAAATGTGTTTATCAAATTGAAATGCTTGCATCATTTTAATATTAGCTCTATATTTCTTTATATGTGACCCTGGACCACAAAACCAGTCTGAAGAGTAAAGTTTTTCATCTTGAAGCTGAATAAATAAGCGTTGAGGTGTTTTTATTTTTGATGGTTTATTAGGTTATGACAATATTTATCCAAGAGACAAATATTTGAAAATCTATGATTTGAAGCAACAAAAAAATCACCTTTATAGTTGTCTAAAAAGTCCTTAGCAATGCACATTACAATTTAAAAGGTATGTTTTAAACATTTAATTGAAAAAAATAAATTGTCAAAATATCTTCATGGAACATCATTTTAACTTTAGATCCTAATCATTTTTGGCATAAAAAAATACAATTTTGACCCATGAACTCAATTTGTTTGGCAATTGCTTATTACATTATTCCCATGCGACTTGTACACAATAGAGGCAGTTTGAACAGATAATATTTATATTGAGGCAAAATGCAATAACTTGATTGAATAAATAGTTGGACTGCACCTGTGATGGTCAGGTCAAACGATTTATTAAATTAATTCTGTTGGTAATAGACACTTAAATCTGCAATAAGTTTTGTGGCTGATGTGTGGAAAACTATTAAACAGAGAATTATGGAATATTTACTGTATGGAAGTTTGAGGTTCAGTTCTTAATCTGTGTGACAACTGCTAGAGATTGTACAGGCAAACAAGAAATCACTCGGTTCATGTCCACAATAAACGTCTTCACTGTTCACAAATTACGTCATACATACATTACGTCATTATGAGTGTGGTTCTATAAATAAACAATAATACCAATAATAAATATACATGTACAAGACAGAGTAATAGCAAAGTGAAATATCTTGTCATATCATTAAAACATTTAGAGTTATGTATCGTGTTTCATGCTGGAATGAAGCGATCTAGATTAAGGATTTGCGGCAATTAATATTAAACAGTGAGACAAAACATTGTAGAAACACTTAAAGTGCCATGGTATATTTAAAAATAATAATAATAAAATATTAAGTTCAGTATTTGTCATATTAATACAGCATAGTTTTTATATTGTGGGGTTCATCTTCTTGTCTGGACAAAATATACATAATCAATAAGGTGTTTACTGAATTTTTCCTTTAATATCTGGGCTTTACGACTTTATTCCTTAAAAATAACTGGCGTTGAGTGAAGCAAAGCCATATGAGTGTTTCTATAAGGCTGTGATGTTGCATAAAACTATACAATCCAGACCTTCATTCATCAGTCTGAAAGTCTGGCTACATGAGATTATACTAGAATTAGTCAGCCTTTAAGAACAAGCAGAAGCTGGTTTCTTAAGTAATGGGTGGAAGCAAGAAAATGTAGAAAATTGCTTCAGATGTCATGATTCTAAAGGAATAATTTATGGCTGAAATGGACATTTAATGAATAAAAGGATCACTGCTGTGTTTTCAGATTGTCTGGCTGTATGGTGACAGAGAAAGGCTGTGGTTATGTGTCTTCAGCTCTGACTTCAAACCCCTCACACCTGAGAGAGCTGGATCTTAGCTACAATCATCCTGGAGATTCAGGAGTGAAACTGCTCTCTGAAAAACTGAAGGATCCAAACTGCTCAGTAAATAAACTCAAGTATGTTATGCAGGAGAGGTTTTTGGGGTTTATTGTTTAACCCTTATGCATTTTTGTCCATTTCTGACCAGAGAATATTTTTTTAATTATAGCTTCACCTGAATGGTACACTGTAAAAAAAAAATCTGTAAAAAGCGTAAAAGACTGGCAGCAGGGCTTCCAGAGATATTCCGTTAAATTACAGAAAATAACCATTTCACAAAATTACAAGCAAAACTGTAAAAATACAGAATTGAATTTACAGTCAAAATTAATTAAATTACAGTATATTACCGGTGATAATATGTTTTTAGACTATTAAAAAAATGACAAATTACGTGAAAATACATATAAAACCCACCAACTTTCAGGTTTATCACTGTAAATTTAAGGTTTTAATTAGTTATTTTATATAGTTGCTAATTCCATTTAAAGTAATTTATTTTAAAGTACAATTTTTCTATGTGAAATAACTAAGAAATAATGTTTAAAAATACAGTAAGCACTTTTTTTACAAAATGTTGTATATTTACATGATTAATCAATCAATCAATCAATCGTTTTTATTTATATAGCGCTTTTAACAACACAGGTTGCATCAAAGCACTGTACAGTATAATGTAGAAAGAGTACAATGACATGGATGTATAATGACGAGAGTGACCAATTTCTTATTAAATGCAGAGACAGTCTCTGTAATCAATTCGACGTTAAATCACTAGAAGTTAAGTGTCCCCAACAAAGCAAGCCAGAGCGACAGTGGCAAGAAACAAAACCATGCATACAGAATGGAGAAAAAAAACCTTGGGAGAAACCAGACTCAGTTGGGGTCAGTTCTCCTCTGACCGGGCGCCCAGCACTTAACTTCCAGTTCAATTTTAAACACAGCTGTGTCAGGTAGTGTAAATGACTTAGTGTGTGTGTGTGTGTGTGTGTGTGCATCAGGATCTGGTGATCTGTCGACCAGCGCATCTAGGTGTTCTGGTCTCTGATGAACATAATCTCTGTGTGCTGATCCACCATCTAGTCTGGATACAAACTGTGAAAGCAGATTGAGAAAGAAACAGGACTAATATTAGCGTAGATGCCATTCTTTTCACGATGTCACAAGTACATCGTATTGTAGAGTAGTGTTCCCGGTTCCAGCAAATCTAAGTAATGCAGCCTAAAAATCCTTTAACGGATTTGAATAATAAAAAGTGTGTTGGTGTGTTATGTGTAGGCCAAGTTAAAAGATGTGTCTTTAATCTAGATTTAAATCCTTCTTTTCTGGAATAAATCTGTAATTTAAAAGGCATTTATAAGTTATTTTATGTCTACCTAGAATAAGTTTGTAAAACATTAAACAACAAAAAAATTATAAAAATGTAGTAAATTCATAACAAACACAAATGTGTGTAGATATACATTTTAATCATTCATTTTCCAGAAATTACAGTTTCAAATGTTTGGACAATAGAGAAATGAGCAGAACACTTAGAAATACCGTAAAATCTGGACTATAAGCCGCTACTTTTTCATAGGTTTTGAACCATGCGGCTCATACAAAGGTGCAACATGCTATTCTGCAGATTTTTCCCACCGCTAGGGAGCTCTAACCGAATTAGAATCAAAACTAAGACAAAATAAATGCAAAGAAGAATAGTTCAAGCTAGTTCCTCTTTAGCAGATATAAGTCGGTAGAAGCGGATAGAAGGGCGACAAATGACCAATCCTGTCAAACTCTATCTTTTCAAATCCTCACCCCTTCATCATGGAACCCACACAAAGAAGTTCATATGATGCAAGTTTTAAGTTGAAGGCCATCGATCTCGCTATACAAGAAGGAAACCGCGCTGCTCCTCGAAGCTTAGCGTCAATGAGTCTATGGTGAGGCGCTGGAGGAGGCAGCGGGAAGAGCAAAACTTTTTTAAATAGAGCGGATGCGGCTTATATGCAGGTGCGCTTTATAAAAGGCCCTTGGTTTTATTCATCTCATACTACATAGCAACTTAAAATTACACACAAAGAACAATTAAAAAAATAAAATGAAAGAAAGAAAAGAAAAAATAGCTGCATGAAAAAAAAGAAATTTGTTGTGTTATTATATGACTTGAGAAGACATGAGAAGTTTATGCTGGTTACAGATTTAACTAATAATAATAATAATAATAATAATAATTATTATTATTATTATGTATATTATAAATAACAAACGTAGAATTTGTTCTGCACACCTGAATTGCCATGCTTATCTGCTGTAGGTCTCCACAGTCTTTCCACACGACCTGAAACCAAGATCATTTTTAATACTTTGTATTATATTCATAGATTCATGTATAGATTATGTTCTACTCAGATGATGATCTGGAAGCTGACCAGAAAAGGTTAACATTGATGTTTGGCCCTCCATGTGATTTCAGTTAAAATTATATAAAGCAACGTTACATGTATATAATTTGCTGGACTTAGCCTCATCGTAGTAATACATAGGGCTGTAACTGTCCGGATAAATGCACTAATGACAATTACATGTAAGTTACTTAGCCTCAGGCCAGACAATATATATCACAAAGATTATACCAATGACTAACTTTAAGATAACCATAACACACTTATGCATGCATAACATAAGTGTAGGTGAGCAAATCGCCCAGCTTTTAATTGCAAGTTAATGGTTTTCCCACGAAAACCATTACAAAGTCTCTTAAAGCATTAAGACCAAATTCTAAACGTTACCTTGCCATTTACCACGTTGTGTTCATCTTCATTATCAAGGTGTAACTTACAGCCTACTGAATTCTCTCCCAGCAGTGTTTTAATGAAGCCAATTTCAAAATGTACCGCTGTTGAAGAGTTTCAAAAACTGAGTGAAGTTAATACACTTAACAACACAAATGCTTGCGACTACACTATATAAAATATGGTTCATGTGTTGTTTGCAGAGACTTACCTTAGTCGGTTGGCATGATGTCTGCTGTCGTGTCGTCAGAATTTGTTGTAGTTGGTGAAACAGGTTAACTGAGAGCGAACTACTGAGAGTTGTTTCCCAATCAGTAGTCTAACATAAATTCTTCTTCTTTTTGTGTAATGGCTGTTTACGCCTTAGAGTATTACCGCCAGATACTGGACATCTTACGCACCTGTGTGATGAATATGTATAGAAATAAATTCTACATTTTCCAACTGAACTCGGCCAACAGCGTGGCGGAGCTAAATTAGCGACAAATTTGAAATTTGAATTTGAATCAATAGCAATAAAAACATTGGATGATTTTTGGTTCAAATTCCCTCATTTTACAGGAATAATCTGTAAATATTAAATAACATTCTATGTAAAATTACACATTATACTGTGAAAATACTGAAAATTTATTTTAAAAAACTGAAAATTGATGTAATACCAAAATACAAGCAATTACCTGTAAATTTAAAACACCAGAAATATCTGTAAAACAGCATGTATTTTACTGTAGAATGAAAAAAAGGAAATTCTGTAAAAAATACAGACAATTACCTGTAAAACAACTTTTTTTAACAGTGTACAAAACCCTTATTGTTATGGAAACACACAAAAGAATTGAGGACATGATTTGAAAAAAAAGTCATCATAAAAAATATGATTCTTTAATATGAAATGAGATAAAATACAGAAAATATTTGGTGTACAATTTACAAATCTCCAACAATGAAGATGAAATGAAGGAGTGAACCTCTAAAACATCTAAAGAGCAAAATCAACACACACACACACACACACACACACACACACACACACACACACACACACACAGACACACACACAGACACACACAGACACACACACACACACACACAGACACACACAGACACACACACACACACACACACACACACACACACACACACACACACACTGGACACACACACACACACACACACACACACTCACACTCACACACACACACACACACACACACACACACACACACACACACTATGAACTTGTGTGGCATAAAAAAGTGGACAGCAAGGAAGTTGTTTGTCTGGAAACAAGACAAAAACAATATCTATATAATTCTAATAATTTTTTCAATATTATCAACTGCATAGTCTTCACTGACTGACTGACTGACTATATGATGTTTTTAGTGTTGAGCATGGAGGAGAATCCAGGATTACAGCAGGACTCAAGAAATGTAGGACAATTATACATGTCAATATTATAATTGTATTAAGATCAAATTATAATATCTATATAATGATTTGATGTAAATAAGATAAATATAATTTTTATATAATAATTATCAAAATAGTGCATAGTCTTCTATATGTATATAAACTATACTATATATGATTATATATATATATATATATAAATATATATATATATAATATATATATATATAAATATATATAATATATATAAATATATATATATATATATAACAATATATATATATATATATGTATATAAAATATATGTATATATATATATAAATTATATATATATCTATATATATATATATATATAAATATATATAAATATATATATATATATATATATATATATAATATATATAAATAGTATTTATATATATATATATATATATATATATATATATATATATATATATATATATATATATATATATATATATATATATATATATAATATATATATATATATATATATATATATATATATATATATATAATATATATATATATATATATATATATATATATGATACAATTTTTTTTTATTTATATTATAGGTCAGTATTATTATTATTATTATTATTATTATTATTATTATTATTAATGTTAATTATTTAGTAGTTTTATTTTTATTATTATATAGTAATTATTTTATATATAATATTATGACAATTACAATTAATTAAAAATAATAATATACTTATTTCATTATAATTTTTATTTATTATAACATTTTAATTAGTAAATATTGCAACAACGCTACTGCAATATGTTTTAGTTTTGTAATTTAAATAATAAATGATTACTGCAACCATGTATTTGTTTACATTATAAAGTTTACATTATGCTAATAGCCAAAATAATCATTTTACATTAATAGTAAATACTGACTTTTTAAAGAGCTATATGATTATTGTAATATTATTATTTTTCTTTTTATTTGCTATAACATTCAGATAAACCAGCAATACTTGTTTATTTAAGAGTAAAACAACATTATAATCATAACATAGTTTTATTAATTTGTTTACATTAAAATACATAATCATTTTTATTATTATCATAAATATTAACATTATTGTTATTATACTACATTTTAATATTGATGTATTATTTCTTTTAGTATTTCAATTATTGAAATAAAAAGCAGATGCAAATATGCCAGCTGAAGTAATGTTTGCATTATGTCTAAATTAATAACTTGTTTACATCAAGACAAATAAATTGAAACAATTGTAGGATTTTGTGTATAAATGTACTGTGACACATTTAAAATATATTCTGACAGCTTCTCTCACTTACTGAAAGAGATTCTTTTATACAACTTTACTGTCATTACAATATATTTTATTAAATGCTGTGATGACATATTTTATGTCGAAGCTAATTTCAGTCTCGTGAGGAATCGATTCTATTCATGATACAAACTTCAATTCAATTTGATCTCGAGTTGATTTGTTATTATTTCTGAACAAAAACCTTATTATAAATATGAACACACTTCTCACACACACACACTCACACACACAGACACACTGTAACTTGCTCTTCTCTATATTAAGAAACTGCTTGCTACAATTATATTATTTTTTTATTAAGGACCCATCAGCCATTTTGTGAATCGCACCTTAAATAAGTACAAACTTCAATAGGTGAACCATAGCTACAAAAAAATAACATCATAAGAATACCCAAGATCGTGTAATCTTTTAACATGCCATAATCAAACACTACACAAATGATTAAATTTGCACATGGTACAACAGGATTCAAGGTCTTTTCATAAATGTCTCTGATACTTATCAAAGCAGAAGCTGTTGTTGATAATGACGATGATGATAACGTTGATGAGGCTTGATAATGTCAAAAGTTCACAGATTAGTAACCATCAAGTTTGAGTTCCAACATCCAGACGTGAAAAGTTCATCAAGTGGGTCCATCAAGTTCAGATACCAGCTGTGAAACCACCCTTCATATGTCCTCAATGGCCATCTTAGCAGCACAAAAGACCAATATCAAAAGGTCCTTATTGATAGGGCTTCAAATGTCAAAGCTTCTCAAACAGAACTCTTTAACACAAAAAAAAATGCATGGGAGCAGACCATGCTTCTTCCAAACAATATCCTCGCTCTACTGCTGCACAAATAGGAGATTGTATTCCCCTAGAGCCCCTAGGAGGAGGGTGTATAACTACAACACCTCCAAATATATAGTGACAGAACTATGGGCTGTTACAACACACACAAAACACACAGACACTCTCACACACACACACACATACAAACACACACACAGACACACATACACACTCACACACACACACACACACAGACACACACAACACACACACACACACACACACACACACACTCATTCAGACACACACAGACAAACACAGACACACTCACACTCACAAACACAAAGACACACTCACACACACTTACACACGCGCACACACACACACACACACACACACACACACACACACACACACACACACACACACACACACACACACACACACACACACACACACACTGTAGTGATTGTTGTGTTATTAATGTCTCTGTTCTTCTGTTCAGGGGTGTGTTTTTCACACTGGATCCAAACACAGCACACACTCTTCTCATTCTGTCTGAGGAGAACAGAAAGGTGACAGGTGTGTCTCAGTCTCAGTCGTATCCTGATCATCCAGACAGATTTGATCTGTGTCCTCAGGTGTTGTGTAGAGAGAGTGTGTGTGATGCGCTGTTACTGGGAGACTGGTGGAGTGGACCTGTGTTTATATCAGTATCATATAAGAACATCAGCAGGAAGGGATGGGGTAAAGAGTGTGAGTTTGATCCACTGATCAGTCCTGGAGCTTGATCTGCTCTCCTTCATGCTACTCCTTCAGACACAATAATGACAGTGAGACTGATCTCTCTAAAGCCCATCATCATCAGAATAAAGAACAGATATGTAAGATATCTTACAGAGTAGGAGTGTATGTGATGGAGAGCAAGAGGAACTCTGTCCTTCTCTTCAGCGCCTCTGACTCATCGAGACTCATCCACACAGTCCAGACCACATTCACTCAGACACTGTGTCCTGGGTTTAGTTTTTATTATTATAAATCATCAGTGAAACTGTGTTGATGAATCAGAAGAGACTGATGAGATTCTACCTAGAATGCTCTTCTTTGAGCTGCATGGATGAATCAGTAACAGTGAGATGTTATGATCTCTTCAAGACATTAATACTGCAGCTCAACTTCTAGAAACAGAAAGATGGGCACTAATAATTCATCTAAAAAAAAATAGATATAAAAAGAAGAAATGTAAATAAATAGAAAAAGACCTGTGTGTGTGTCGTGAGTGTGTGTGTGTGTCTGTGTGATGTCAGTGTGTGTGTGAGTGTGTGTGTGTCTGTGTGTGTGTGTGTGTAGTTAAATAAAATAAAATGTCTATTTTATTAAAAATATTATATGTATAGTTTATTCATTTAAATTGTAATAATTTTTATAAAATAAATCTACATTTGTCTTTGATTTGACTTTTATTGATATTTATTTATTATTGTTGTTACAGGAAATACTGAATTTTATTCTAATTTTAGATGCAGGAAATAGTGTTTATGCTTTTGCTTTAATGTTTTTGGTATTTTTGTCAATGAATCCTCTGTATTTTTATTACTGCAAACAGTTTTAAACACAGTTGTTCCTAATAAAGACTATCCTTATAAAAGACAGATTTATTAATTTTCTGTGTTATTTATTATTGTAATGATACATCGAGACGTGAGGATCCATTTGCGATTTAGCTTTAATCGTGGTCGCGCGGGTCAAACAGGAGCAAATGATAAGCCATACCAGGGAAATCAAGAGACGTAAACGAAACAGGCAGAAGGTCAAAGGCAGGCAGATATCAATCACAAGAGGTAGACAAGGTACAGATCGGCAACAGGAAAACAAATATCGGAATAAACCAGAATTGCAGTTAACACAAACAAGACTTCAAATGATCAGCCAACGGAGAGAGTCCATTATAAAGGGTGGCGAGCGCGAATTAACTGGTGGCTGTAATCAGCCCAAGGTAATGGGCCAGGGAATGGTCCTTAGAGACATTAGTATATTCCGTGAGAGCTCCTCCGGTGGTGGTCGGAGGAGAGCCACAGAGGTGCTGTTCGTGATATTTCTGCGCAGCAGCTCCGGTGATCACGCTTTGGTGTCTTCCACGGGGTCTGGGAGCAGGTCATGATGGTCGCGGGTGAAAGGTGGCAGGAGTGGTCGAGAATGTCTCGAGGCAGGTATCCAAGACTCCTCTCTCCGGTCCATAGCCTCCCAGTCTATGAGGTATTGCACTGCCCCGCGCCGAGTAGAGTCCGTGATTTCAATCTGGGTAGGCCTCTCGCTCGCCGGCGATCAAGGGAGGGGCGTCACAGGCAACCTCCCTGGTCCTCTCTCTCCCGGGACCACCGGCGGTTTGCCAGCAGTGCAACTTGTCTGATGATTTTGAAGGGACCCACGACCTTGGACTCAGTTTCTTGCAGGGTGGGCTGGCATGGAGGGTCTCGAGTTGATAGCCAAACTCAGTCACCAGGCGCGGTTTCGGAGCATCTCGCATGACGATCTGCCTGAGCCTGGAATCTTCTGACGTCGCCTCCAAGAGCCAGTGAGCTGACTGCGGTAGTGAAGGTTCTCCAGACCATGGAAATAGTGGAGGTTGAAAGCCCAGAACGACACTGAGCGAAGTTAGCCCAGTGGATTGCTTTAAGGAATTCTGTACAGTTCAGCCCAACTAAGTAAACGACTCCAGCGTCAGGCTGGTTCTTGTAGCAGTAACCGGAGGAATTCAGACAGCCTGCCTTGACGTCAGCTTGGCCGCTGGATTGAGGGTGACAACCTGAAGTGAGATTCAGTGTTGATGTTCATTGTGAGCAGAAAGCTACAGACTCCAGGTGAACTGTGGGCCACGTATCAGACTACATCTTCTCTGGTAACCCGTAGTGCCGGGGCCACCTGTTGTAAGAGGACTTCGGCATTTCCCCCCAGGCTGGTTTGGGTAATGGTATGAATCTGCATGACTTAGAGAACCGGGTCTATGATCAGAGCACCTGTAGAAGGAGTTGGGAGACTGGTAGGTCGGCCACGGTCTATGGGAAGTTGGTAAAAGTACCGGGTCTCTTCCGCATGGGTAGTGGCTAGCTGAGCTCAAGTGCTGATGGGAGGTCTTGATATTGCATGTTTCATTAATTGTTGGAACTATGATGGTGTCTGAACTAATGGTTGACCACTAGAAACGGCAGTTAACTAGGCTGGAGTGGCTGTGATTCCTGGATGACTCGCGTCAGGTATCATGAACCAATGAACTTTTGTCGTAACGCTTGGGGCAATGGACGCCCGTTAGGAGGGCGCTGGTGGGGTTGTCTGAAAAGTTGGGCTCTGTGATCTCGGCCTCGATATCCCCACCGATTGGAGCCGAGTAATGCGGCTGGCGGCAGGATGCACCATGAGAGACTTCTGAGGGCTGCTCTCAACTGCCTGATACATCCGCTTTTGGTGTTCTTTGACCCTGGGCGCAAGTGACATTAAAATCAAAGCCGGAGAAGAACAAACATCGTTTGTCTTGAGTTTAGACGCTTGGCGGATTGATATATTCTCATTTCGTGATCGTGAGTATGGTAATGGTAGTCAGTTCCTCTAGCTAGTGCCGCTAATCCTCAAGGGCTGATTTCATGGCAAGGAGCTTCCATCCCCGACATCATAGTTATGTCGTGTTGTTTATGGAGAAGTAAGCACAAGGGAAGAGTTTAGTTAATGTTCGTGGACGTTGAGACAGGATGGCGCCGATGCTCATTACTTGATGCATCTACTCTCGACTATGAATTTCGATTAGTCTGGTGATGAAGCATGGGAGCGGTCGAACCTTTCCTTGAGCTGATCAAATGCCTGATGCCATCGGGTGACCACGAGAAGTATGAGAGGTTCTTAACCAGAGAGGAGTGGCGCCGCAATGATACTGAAGTTGCGATAACCCGCGAGGAAATTAGAGAACCCCAGGAACGCTGCAATTCTCGATCGTATGGGCGCGCCACTCCACTTCCACTGCCTTGATTCTTTGTGTTCGCTCCATCACACCTGGCCAGAACCGATGATGTACCCCAGATAAGCCACTTGGGTCCTATGGAATTAAGCATTTTGGAGCTTGGCGCATAGTTGATTGTCAATCAAGCGCTGAAGAACTGTTCTTGACGCGGTAACATGAGACTCGGTTGTCAGAGGCACAAGATGTCATCCATATAGACAATGAGAACAGCAAATATGTCCTCTAAATACTCTCACATGTAAAGCCTGAAAGACAGGAAGGACTATTTATGAGTCCGAACGGGCATACCCAGATACTCATGGTGCCCAGGATGTAGTGGAGAAAGCAGCCTCATTCGTGTCCTCTCCCCTGATAATGATCAGGTTATATGCGCTTCTGAGGTCCAATTTAGTAAAAACTTAGGCTCACGGAGTTGCTCTAGGGAGGCTGGTAATGCAGAGGCAGCGGATAACGGGGACGGAGAAGTTACCTCGTTCAGACTGCGGCATCGAGCAAGGTCAAGGTTTCCATCCTTCTTCTTGGATTTAAGAAAACCCCGCCACGCTGGTGACGAGAGGGTCGGATGAACTTTTGTCAACTCCTCCTCGATGTAGGATCTCATCGCTCTGATCTCTGGGTTGTGAGAGGAAAGACGCAACTGCTGAGGTGGGAAGCGACCCGGCATGAGGTCGATATACAATCGCATGGACGGTGAGGTGGTAATTGAGTTACCCTTCTTCACTAAAAGCAAGGGTTAAATCTGATATTCCGCTGGGAGCCAGACATTGATGATCTCTCTCTTCAGCAGGAAGCGTTTTAGAAGGAGACTGCACTGGGGCTTTAAGACAGTGGTTATGGCAGTTAGGTTGACCAGTGTGTTATTTGACGATCTGTCCAAGGATATAGTGGGGTTGTGAATCTCAAGCCAGGTAGTCCGAGGATGAGGTGATGCTTGGGAGAGTGGATACAAACAGGCGTATGGATTCTGGAATGAAGGGGGCTTATTGAGGTGTTAAAGGTTGGGTAACGGAAGAAATGGTTCCAGATCCGACTGGCCGCCCATCTACCGCCGCCACTGCTAGCTGGGTAAAACAAGAACAAGAGGGATTCTGTTAGAGTCCTCACATGCTGACAATAAATTAACAGCCGCTTCCAATCAATAAGAGCTGCAGAAAACCATGTCGACTTTTTACTTTTAACAGAACCTTGATTTCAAAGGAGCTGATGAGTGCGCGGCCCATCGCTAGGTTGTTGGTGCTGGCGCTTGAGGACGTGTTGGGCAGTAAGCCTGAAAATTACCGGCTAGACCACAGTAGAGACATAACCGCTCCCGAACTCTTTCTCTCTCCTCCGATCGGGCGTGAGTTGAGCTGATCTGCATGGGTTCGTGTCAGAATGGCCAGGGTGAGAAAGAGGGAATTCGGGTACTGCACGGGCGCGCTATGAGAACATTGTCCAATTTTATGGTGTGATTTCCATGAATTCCGAGATTTGCCCTACCACACACGCCTGTCTCTGCTTGGAGGCTCGTGTTCAGACCTCCGACATGGAGCTGAGGGCGTAATTCTCTCCCAGCTCTGACTTGAGGCGTGCAAGCGGCGGAAGCTGAGCAGTAATCCGTAGCTGTACGGTACCTTGTGTGATACAGCAGCTGTTCTCTGTTCTTTCCTCCGCTACATGCTCAAAAACCTCCTGAATTCCGGCAGGAAATTTGCCAAATGAGGAAAGCATACGGCCGCCTCCCAAGTAGCTGTGGCTCAATCGAGCGCTTTCCTGGAGAGCAAGGAACAAATCAGGGAAACTCTTGTTGTCATCCTGTGTGTGAACCTGATTGCTGGTGAATGAACAAGGAGCATTGTAATAAAAATCCTCATAGCTGACCGAATTTGTCAGGTAGACTTGAGACGCCGGATTACGTTAGGTTGAGCGCCATGACTGGCCGCGCGGCTGGGCAGATGGGCGGTGTGCTGGGTTGGATTATAGTCGTGGAGGGTTAGCGCCGAATTTACCTCACTAGCTCCTCCGCTGCGTAGAGCTTTGTGCAACTGTTGCTGATGTGTAGCAGAGTATGCAAGCTTGAGACGACTTCGACATCGAAGATACTTCCGCTTGATCCAGCGTGTTCTCTGTAATGATACCGGAGACGTGAGGATCCATTTGCTGCTCTAGCTTAATCGTGGTCGGGCGTCGGGCCAAACAGGAAATGATAATACTAATTTAGGGAAACGAAGAGACGTAAACGAAAACAGGCAGAAGGTCAAAAGGCAGGCAGATATCAACAAGCAAGAGGTAGACAAGGTACAGATCGCGCTTTCAGGAAATAAACACGGGGAATAACGCTAGAATTGCAGCTAATACAACAAGACTTCGCGATTGCTAAACGTGAGAGACCATTATAAAGGCTGGTTGGAGGCAACACCTATGGCTGCACCAGCCTAAGGCTGGGTTGTGGAATGTAGTCTCAGAGATGAGATCGCAGAGCTCCTGGCCTAGAGCTACAGAGGTTGTTCAGACAATTATTGGGCTGATGTGGTTAAAATGATTGGAAATCAAGAAGAGTTTGTTATTTCACTTATTTATATCATAAATGCATTTATCATTATTAAAACATTATCTCAAACTTAAGAACAAAGCAAAAATCAAACAGTTGTTATGTTTCTATTATTCTTATATATAGAAGAAACTGCATGAAATAAATAGATTCGATTGTAAATCAAATTGTTAAATTTAAAACCATTTTGGATTTGATCTACAAATCTTTTATGAGTTTGAAAATCTTCTTTATAATCTGTAATTTCAAGAATCATCATACCTGAGTTTGTCTCTGATTGAAAATACAAATATCACAAGTTTATCAAGAAATGAAAACACAGTTCTCTTCACAAGACTTATATGCTTCAACTGTCAATATTTAGTTTTAACAACAAACCACTGTATATTTATATTCTTTGCATTTACGCTCTAAAGTATCGGGCTGGTTTGGCGTAAAAGACTTTATCAAAGTCTGTTTTATTATAAGCCACTAAAAACAGTGTGAACTATTTACAAAATGTAAGTGCCAAAGGAAAAGAACTGAGAGAAGGCCAAAGTAAAGAAATAAATATAACAAAACCCAAACTACTTCTAATAACCCTGTAATAACTAAAGAAAAATGAGAAAACAACCGAAGTTTATCTCGCAGGCAAAGAATTAGTCGCATTTTTACCAGAACAAAACAGCGCAAAGGTTGTCACTTCCTTACCTGGTGTAAATTCAACAGTGAATAACTACGGGTGAAGTGTGTGTCAGACACTAACCAACTCCGTTCTCTTTTCCCAAGAAAGCACAAAGAAGGCTTCTAAACAACACTGTCAGCTAATGTCAACGGAAACTAATTAATATTAACGAAGAGTAGCGCGCATTTCGTTACAAACAATTTAATCGCCATGAACACCATATACACTGAGCTGCTGAACTACGGTATTTTATTATTATTTTTATTTTGCATTTGCGCCAACTGGGTAAAAAATAAACTTGTTTTCCTTGTAAAGTTACTGGAAAATCATCCCATGGCTAATTTATACGTGGCTACATTAATTATTTAAAAGTTTTGTCAATTATTTATAAATTCACTTAATGTATCATAACACAATATATTTCATATTAGTTCTTAAATATGAATTTAAAGCAAAGCACAGCCTGAATGCATTCTAATGAAGTATGAATATCATAACCGAGTCCTGCTAGAAGATAATCAGCTAAAACTGCAGATCACTAGAGATCGATTTGTTAAATCAACTGTCATGTCACAAAAGAGCTAACAGTGCTAATATGGAATATGTTTATACGAGATGCAACATTTTCAGACGATGCAGTTTAGCGTGCACGTGGTTCATCCATGCATTAAATGAACTAATTTAAAGAATAATTGTATGGTATTTCAGTGGTTTTCACTTATAAAACAGTTACAGGAAGGATGTCCCACCTTCCTTTTATGCATGGATACTTTCTATCTTCACAATGAATTCTCTCTTCCACCAATCCGTTGTCCTGTCTTGCTTTTGAACATCTTCAAGGCTTTCTGTGATAAATTCTAGTTTCCTGGCCAGAGCTTCCAGCACAAGCTATCCTGACCATGTCCACTTGATTTAAACATAATCCTTTGGACTGAACTGCAATATTGAAAGACGTATGAAAACATTTTAAAATCTATTTGAAATGACATGACCAGTTTTATTACACCTACCAGCATAAAAGTCATCCATTTTGTAAACGTGTCTTGGTCTTGTAAAACATTGATCCTGACCTGCATGATCTTGTCACTTTTCATTGTGTGCTTCTTTGTTGACATATCTAACAAAGTACTAAAACAAATAAATGAATTAATGAATTAAATAAAAGTAATAGCAACACATATAATTTTGATTTGAATCAGTTCATTTTGATGTAAAAAAGTGGTGTCTAAGGTGTGTATATTTATCATTGGTATTCACTTTGCTTATGTCTTCCTCTGCTCTATTTTTTTGTTATATTCTTACTTTGTTGAAGGCATTAGCCTGTTTTTTTAGCCATTTAGTTATTTTCCTTTACGTCCTTGCTCTGACAAAGCGTTAAAATTCCTTTCTTTGCAAGTCTCATTGTTGGACTGTAGCTTCTTCCTAAAACGCTACACTAACCAGAAGAAACTGCCGAACCTTCAGGAAGACGCTCTTTTCACATGATTTGTTATAAATGTAATTTTTAATACAACAACTCAACTATAGAATGATATAGATATCGTTCGATCTGTGATTACAGGCACACGTTTTTTTTTTTTTTTAAACTGGTTAAACATTTTAATTACGCGGCAAACAGCGAGCGCTAGTTCTCCTCTACACTCCTGCACACCAAACCTGGAACTTGACCATCAAATGTCGCTCCTTCTATCTTCCATGGAATTCAGTTTCCGTCATAGTCGTTCCGTTTACATTCCACCCAGCGGACATCGACACTGCAAGGCGGGACTTACACTGACCACCTCACTACACACCAGTTACAGCACCGGACGCCGCACCCATTGTGCTGGGGGATTTAACAGTGCAAACTTCAAGGCGACTGCCTAATCCTCACCAGCACACTACCCAATGCACCAAGCAAAGACACTCTGGATCACTGCTACACACCCTTCAGAGGAGAGCTACAAGGCAAAATCATGCTCCACTGCTTTGTAAATCGGACTATGCCGCCATTTTCCTTTGTACCTGTTTACAAACAGAGGCTGAACAGGCCTGCACAGAGGAGGTGTCACGCTGGTCTGACCATTCGTGTCGCCTGCAGGACGCTTGATGGACGAGACTGGGCTTGCTAAACCCGTGTAGCCCGAGACTTTCAACATGGTTCACGCAGCTGTGGTGGGATCAACAAACAAGTGGATGACATAGTAGAGAAAACCGGCTATCAGGACGCTTCCCAACCAGAAACCGTGGGTAGACAAACTAATCTGCACTTTGAGAATCCCCGCCTCCGCAGCCTATAACACGGGATTAATACCGGAGATATGACCATCACAAGGCCGCGCTGCATAATGTGTACAGGAGTTGCAAAGGGATGTTAAAAGAGGCGCTGACGTGGAGGAAACTAGAGCTCAGTTTCAACACAGTGACTTCAGGAGCTTTGGCAGGACTGAGAACATCACAGACTATAAAAACGCCAACCCAGAGTGGAGATGGATGCTTCTCTCTGGCAGACAAGCTAAATAACTTTTATGCTCATTCTCGAGACTGAGCTGGTTAATGCCGCTAGTTACTCAAGTAGCGGTATGATGAACAGCATGCAAAGCGAGAGCCGAGGAGGAAATCATGCCTTACCCATTCGGAGCACTACATAAGGAGAAAGATCAGGGGAGTGAACACCAGGAAGGCAGCAGGACCTGACGGCATCATGGGTCGGGCTCCTGAGAGCCTGTGCTGACCAGCTATCACCGTGTGTTCACTGGAGATATTTAACTCTGTCTGAAACAGTCTACAGTCCCTCATGTTTCAAACAGTCCATCATTGTTCCTGTGCGCTAAAGAAACCCCAACCATCTTGCCTTAATGATTACCGCCTGTAGCCTGACGCCGGTGATGAAGGCCTGCAGAGACTCACAAACTTCATCACCGCATCACCGGACACACTAGACCCACTACAGCTCGCGCATCGCCAAACCGGCCCACGGAGGACGCCATCACACACCTCCACAAAACCACGCCACCTGCATTTTAGGAAACGGAACTAGGAAAAGCTATCTGGCGGATTATAGTTCAGCTGCTCAACACCATAGTTCCTCCACACTACTCTCGAAGTTGAGGTCCTGATACCAAACATCCCTGCGCTTCACTGGATCACCAACTTGACCGATGACCACAAGCCGCACGGATGCGGGAAAACACACCTCATCCTCCTCACTTTCAGCACCAACCCTCAGGTTGTGGCCTTGGCCCTGCCATACTCTCGGGCTGCACACATGATCAGGTCACAGCAAACTCCACCACCATCATTAAATTGCTCGTGGTGGACCTGATCTCCAACAATGATGAGATGGCCCACCTTCAGGGATCAACAACTCCGAGATGGTGTCAGGAGAAATAACTGCCCTGGAACGTCAGCAAAACAAAGGAGTTAATAGTGACTGCACGAAGCAGGTGCATCTACCATCCCACCAGCACTACGGACCCCAGGAGAGAGTGGATGCTGGTACCTGGTGTTCGCATCACGCAGGACCGTCTTGGTCCTGTCACATCAACACCCTGGTGAAGAAGGCCCTGCAGCTGCTCATGCCCATCTGGAGGCGCTATGGGACTTTAGATTCCCATCTCAGGTGCTCAGGAAACTTACACCTGCACCATCGTAGAGTGTCCTGGACGGAAACTCTACTCTGGTTTGGAAACAGCACCATGCAGGACAGGCGAGTTTCTCTAGAGGTAGCGGTCAGCTGAGCGCACTCATCCGCACTGGAGCTCCCTGTGCCGCAGCACATCTACAACAAAGGTGCTGTACCAGGCCAGGAACATCGTGGAAGACCCTCAGCCACTCTAACAATGGACTTTTTCTGCCAAGTGCTCAGAAAGCGCTTTCTGCTCTGAAGGCAAACACAGAGAGAATGAGAGGAGCTTCCGCAGGCTAGTCTTCGAGTCTGGAACCAGAGAACACCCAGGGACCTAATCACCTGAATTCCATGTTCACCCCCTCTTCCCAGATACTCAACACTACATTTGGAAATTAAACTAGTTACTTTGGCACTGGACATTCACACAGCCACTTTACACTTTACTAATTTTTTACACTTTATACTTTATATTTTATATTCTATACTTTATTTATTTTTATACTTTTGCATAATTTTTTTATGCACATATTTTTTATATTTTATATTTATATTGTCACGGAGGAGCATGTCCTATTTACTTGTTTTCTAAAGTGTGGACGTAGCTCATTCACGCACTTTCCTGGACCTAATGACACCAGCGCGCATGCACGGGGAAAGACCGCCCTCGAGGAGAGGCGCTGACGGTATTTTAACGGCGGTGGGTGACAAGGCTAAATCCCTTTCAGGTGTGCCTCTGCGCCACACGCCAGACCTGGAACATACCACGCTTCTCCTTCGAACACACCCACTTCCGCTGGAGCCTGGTGAAGGGGCGTGCTAATAAAGGATGCAAGATGACAATAACGAAGGGGCAGCCAACTGCTCACATTCCTCTCCCTGCCAACCTCACAGCAGTCGCCGCCTCACGCAGGGAGTGCTACTTCTCAACCAGCTCCAGCAGCGGCGGGCAGGATTCTCTCGGGCAACTCCTCGCACCGGGACAGAGAAACCGAATTAGTCGATATGCTCAACCAGCCACCTGCAAATGAGCGCACAAGCAAGCCGCCACTTACCTCTTTCCTGGTGGCTGGAGCGTAGCTCCGCGGTTCCTCTCGCCTCCGCAGTACTAGCGAGAGGGGATGACGCCATCAGATGTCGCCCAACTGTGTCGTCTGGCTCCGCCTTGCCTGCATTCTCTCCACCAGTGTGACGGGAGGAGCCACCCATAGACACAGTGGCGCATGGCCAGGCCCGGAGAGGCTTTTATTGACAGCACAAACAAAGTGTCCAGGGGAAGGTCCAAATAAAAAAAGGAACTGGTGCCCTCAAGCAAAGCCCAGGAAGTGGGGTCAGGTAGTGTTCCAGGGGCAGGGTCCAGGTGGTGGGCGAGTCCACGAATGCACGCGCCTCCCTCCCTCCTGTTCAAAAGGCGAGGGCGGCGGCTTCTTCTGCGTGCATTCCGCCGCTTCTCTTCTCTCTCCCGGTCGCCAGGGCTTTAGAGGATCAACGGCCTGGGAGCCAACCACAATATATATATATATATATATATATATATATATATATATTTAAATTCATTTTCTATTTTGATGTTGACGGTTGTAAAGAATATTTCACTGCATGTCGTATTTATGTATGTAGTGTATGTGACAAATAAAATTTGAATTTGAATTTGATTTTTGATTCTGAGAGCCCAGTACAATGAGCTTTATAATTGAGTCCAAAAGTATTTCTAGCTAAATTGCATGAACTCCTGTTAGAATACAATAATTCAAATTACAAACGAAGAAGTCCTATGTTTTATTTATTTTTATCTAGTTGAATCAGCAGGTGCGCGTGATTAAATGTCTATTTTATATATAAAGCAGTTCAACACAAGTTTATTGAGTGAAAGTTACATGGTCTTTTTTCTGGTTTTACTTAATGAAATGGATTAAAATAAAGCTAGAGCAGAGCTGATGTGCATTCCCGGAGCAACGCTTTCTGTGTTTATTTTTGAATCAATCTGTTTTGTTCGAACTCTAGTGAGCTAATTGTGATTATTGATTTGATCCTAAAATGAATTGAAGCCATTTTGAAATAATCGTTTGTTTCCGCCTGAACAGACACATGCTGCCATCTACTGGTTGTTTTAGTGTCATGTTTATGTACCTATGACCAACCTAAACCAGCACTCAAAACACAGTCATTAAATATTGAATTATTTTTTGTTATTTTAATGTTAGTGTTGTTAGTGTTGACACACTACATTGTGTGTGCGTGCTTTGTTTAACCTACATTGTAAGGACCTGGCATCCCACAAAAACAACAATCCTGGCTAATTATACTACCACTTTAGCTGTGTAATTTTACTTATTAATTCATGAATAAAAAGTGTTAATATACACAATAGAATATTCATATTGAGTTTTTCATATGTTCCTCTGTAGCTATTCAGTAAACTTGGGTCATTTTACACCAATTAATAAAATTGATGAAATATTGAAAATATACTTGATCTGTGACAAAATGAAGCCATTGATGTAGGACTGTGCATTGTTGTTTCAGCATAGATATTTAGATAGATGAAAGTTACAGTAATAAACAAAGGCAGCTTACAGTGTTTTTGGATTCCATCAGGATCAGCAACAGCACTGACTAACGGGTGTCTGTTCAGAAACTGAAGGAGGAAATGCTTTATAAAAGCTAAAAATTAAATTCTGAAGATAAATCCAAGGACACGAAAGCGAGAGAGATTTCACGTAGAGCCTGACTAACGGTAAGCTGTTTTATCTCTAAAATCAACTATACTTCATACAGTTATATGGTGCGTTTATCATGTGCTACAGTACAAAGAAGTTATAAAATGTTTTATTTGCTAGGAAACGGGATAGTCTACATTATAACATACCCTGGTATATAATGGAGCAGTGTACTCCAGTCTGAGTCTGTCGTTGCTTTAAATTATATTTTGTGGTGTTCCTTAACAAAAGTAATAAAGTAAGTTAACATTTAACAATAATTTAGATGGAAGTTGGCAAAAATGGAAGAAATAAATGTGCTGTAAATATAATTTGTTTGTATCTTTATCAGCCCTTTCAGCAAAGAAAGACATGGAGTCATGCTGAGCCAAAGTCTTCCAGTACAGAAGACGAATGTCATACAGAAACATAAAAAGAAGACAATGAGACGACAAATTGAGAGGAAAAGAAACATCACAAAGTTGACTCATCATCCTCATCTGAATCAACTCAACTCAGTCCCCTTCATCCCCTGCACCCTGAAAATCCAGCAAAACATAAGGATAAAGACAAGAAAAGGAAAGGAACAAAAGGAAAATGCACAAGAGGCATGTCTTTTAACAGTCCATACATTTATTTCAATTTCAATTTCAATTTCAAAAACTTTATTTGTCCTCAAGGGGCAATTTTAAGACATATTGAGCAGCACAATAGAATACATTTTAAAATACAATTAAATACAATACAGTTTATGAATTAGTTACAAACAAAATTACATTTTAGAGTTTAAAAGCAAAATAGATTTGGGGAACAAAAGCAGCCCTCCTTCTCTGAGCTCCCACAAACAGGACAACGAACGCGCCAGATGGAAGCTTCTATCCACTGGATGGAGAATATGAGGATCCTTGATGATCTTATTTGCTAGCCTGAATATCTGCTGACTACATATACACTATGAGGGATCTGACAGGCAGGGCTAATTCATTCTAGAGCACACCAGAATAACACTCTGCAGCTGATTTCCTCTGTTCTGTGCCAATTAATAGAAGAAAACCACCAAGACAAAGAAAGTGACAATGCTCTCTATAAAAGAATAGTAAAAGTCAGCATAATGTCTTTACAGACTCCAAATGATGTTTCTGGCGAGATACTGACGTTGACACACCCTCCTCAAGAATGTCCTCTGTATTGGTTGAAATTCTGTGCTGATTATCAAAAATAGTGCTCACACTTGTATCTCGACTAACTCCACAGGCATACCATGAATGAAGTTGCAGATCATGCAGTAATTTCCCCTCTGCTTGTTAGAAAAATTCACCACCATCTCTTTCATTTAATTTAGGTGTGAGCTGTCACACCTCTCTAAAACTCCTGTAGAACGGGTCCATGATTTTGTGAGGAATCTGACAACAAAGACAGAAGAACTGTATCATCAGCATACTTGATTAAATAGCTTTTAGGTAGAGAGTTGATCTGCAGTCATCAGTGTACAGGATATAAAGCAGGGGTGAAAGCACACACATCCCTGGGGAGCCGTGGAGGTATAGCGAAGATCAGAGAAAACATTATTGACCAAAACTTTCTGAGACCTATTAGTCAAAATCGATTATCCACAAGATTAACTGGTCATCTAGATGAAAACGCAGAGGAAAGTTTATTGGCCAAAACATGAGGCTGCAAAGTATTAAATGCTGAAGAAAAATCTGCAAACAGAAGTCTGACTGAAGTTCCAGAATGCTCCAGATGTTTATGAATAGCATCTATAATGAATGTTTTGCATCATCAACTCCTCTGCCTGCACGATATATGCAAACTGAAGTGGATCTATCAAAGAGTAAGTTGCTCTGATAATATGATTTTTAAAATCCTCTCCATAGCTTTCATCACCAGAGATGTCAGAGCCACAGGTCTTAAGTCATTCAATACTGTGATCTTATTTTCTTAGGGATGGGAATAACTGTGGAATGTTTCCATAATTGAGGGTACAATGCAGCTATCCATTGAGTTCTGAAACAAAATCGAAAAAACATCCCCGAGCTGCTGAGCACAATACCTCAGGACACGTCCACTGATATTATCTGGGCCAGATGAACTCCTCTCTTTAGTTTCCTCTAAAAGCTCTCACAACATCCTGTGTACTGAAAATATAAGCAGAATTATCTGATTTAAGTTGAGATCTTATTACCTCAGAGCTGTGTAGAATTATCTGACTCAAATCTGGTGAAGAAGGAGTTAAGATCATCAGGTAGGGAATCAAAACTACTGCCCTCCACTTGTATGATTTTAGAGTTGCTTGTAACTTCGCATTATTAATGGAAGCCATAGTTTTAAGACCCTGCCAAGCTGAGCGAGTTTCCATCAGTGAACTTCTGCTCCACTTTATTCTTATACTTCATCTTGGCAATTTTAATAGCCCTCTTGACCTCTTTATTAACCTCCTTTTTCTCCATTTCAGAGCCAGTGAAAAAAATCCTCTTTTTCCTATTCAAGATCTCCTTTAGCTCTTTGGTAATCCAAAGTTTATTGTTAGAAAATATAGTAACTGTTTTTGAAGGAATAATACTTTCAACACAAAAAAGAAATATATGATGAAACTGTATCTACCTGCTCATTGAGGTTTTGGGAGATGGAAAGAAGGACATCCCAATCTGTGGATTCAAAGCATGCTTGAAGAGATTGAATACTTTCCACTTGATCCACTGTTTGATGGTTTTGTAACCTTCTTTACTCTCCTAACAACTGGTATATATTTTGGAGCAAGTAGAGACTGTATGATGGTCAGCAGAGCCTAATGGAGGAAGGGGAAAACTCCTAAATGCATCTGGAACTGAACCATAGCATTTATCTAATATTTTTCCCAAGCGAGTGTTGCAATTGACATACTGCTGATAGCCTTTTAAAAACTTATCAGGACAGCAAGATTAAAGTCTCCCAGAATGAACTTTGGAAGTCTGGTGATAGCTATTCCATTTTATTTAACGTGCTCATAATATGCTCAGTAGCTTTTATAACGTTAGCTCTGGGATGGATATAAATCAAAATAAAAAAGTTGTGGAAATTCCTGGGGAGATAAAAGGGAAGAGAGACAGCCAGAAGCTCAATGTCTGAAGTACATATTTTCTCCTCGTTATGACCAAGTAGAACACCAGCTATCATTTACATATAAACATACGCGCACGCCACCATGATGTTTTCCCGTAAGTTTACTGTCTCGGTCCAGGCGCAGCGGTGGAGCAAATCCATTTATATGCAGCGCATCTTCATCATCATTACTCTTAAAGCCACGTTTCCGTAAATCGAGAATTGAAGCAGTTCTATACTCATGCATGTGATAGACATTGGCTTGAAGCTCGTCAATCTTATTTCGAAGAGAGCGCACATTCGCCATGATAATGAACGGGAGCGCACATTGTTTCCTTGTCTCCCGTTTCAGTCTGGCTTTGCGCGCCCTTCTTCTTTCCTCTTCTATTCCCTTAATACTGTTACGGTAAAGTTGAATTGATTGGATAAATCCATGAAGTATTTCCTCAGGAAAACCATCCGTAAGAACAGTATAACGTGAATGAAGTCGAGCTGCATTAAACTATCTCTGGTATATGTAATCCGAAAATTATCAGACCAGTTCTTTATGTTTCATTTTATTTATTTCTTTATTGAAAAACGCATTGGAATGAAATGGGAGAGGCTGATACTTTTTTTGAAATAAACTTTTAAAATAAAAATAGATAAATAAGAAAAATGTGGAAACATTTTGATGTTTGTGAAACAAACTTTTTAGTTTAAGAATTGTCACAAATGATGAAGTGATGAAATTGCACAACAGTCTTCATTAAATACTCCTAAAGAAAACAAAGGAGATCACATGAGAATACAAACACTTCACTTAGACAATACAGACAACAAACTAACTGGGTTCCCATGGACCCTAAAGTCTAAAATGTATTCATTAAAATGTTTAAAAATGTAACATTTATTTGATTATAAGGCGTCTCAGATATACATATCTAGATGAAATCGTTATGCACCAAGAGCTTGTAACACTCCAAAGAGAAAGAAAAGACTGAAACTGCATCAAATGAACCCTTTCAATAAACAGCCACATTGAGCTTCAAACCCTAAAATGCAAACACTGTTTATAGATCTTATTTACAATTTGTGCAATTCATTATTTTTTCAAATCCATTTGTCATTAATTTACTTTACACCAAAAGCCCCTAAAGCTGAAATTCAGAAAGGAGGTCTGGTCAGAATCTTCTGAGAGAAGACGAATGATCCTGCAATGAAAAGAGTGACCTTAACCTCAACTGCATGTAAATCTAACCCCAAAACAAATGAATAGCTATTGAAATAGAATAATAGAGGCACTTTAAAATTATTATTATTATTATTAAGTTCTTCTCCCTCTTAGACCCTAATTTTCCAAGTTAAGCTTCTCTAACTTTTGACATACAACCAAATTCAGCAAAGACCTTTTGGCTGTAATATTTGTAATCCTTGTAGCAGATGTCAGACTTCCATTTATTTATAACACACTAATATTTTATTGTCTGTTCTTTGTTAGTCTTTTTTTCCAGAGCAAGCCATGAACAGATACAAGAAGGTCTTGGGCTATTTGAAGGCGTACTTCAAATGCGGTGTGGATAGAAAGACAATTGTGGATACTGCTGCAGTCTCAGAGCTCGAAGCATGTGACAATGAGGCACACAAACATCTGCCTGCCACATTACAAAGAGGACAGAAACTCTCTGATTTTGTCTGATTTTCAGATTTTATATCGCGTGTCCCATATAAACAGAAATAGGACATCAGGTACAAGTCTGTTATTAGGTTACTGATAATGTAACAGTCTTGTGAATTAGTTAAAATGTTAAAGCACCTGATTTGTTCCTATGTAGTTATTGATTAATGAAGGATCAGTATTCTAAAGTGTTACCGCACAATGTATTCATCAATGAATGAACTTGTCATACAAAAGACAAGTAAAAAATTTTTACATGCAAATCTTTTTGTTTGTTTCTTAACGCCTGTGCAAATTGCTTACAGGAACAGGAACACATACTATTCAACAATATGTCATATCCTTCTGAGTGACTAGACTGGACATGCATTAAAACTCGAGTCAAGTCTCTAAAACTTAAAGATGACCACTGTGAATTTTAAACACTTTTACCACAAACACTGTTAAACTTTACATCACTTACTGCAATCACAGGACATTTTGAACAAGATAATCTCTTCAGAGATTAATTGAGCAACTCAAAGAACAATACAAGAACAACAGCCATTCCTGTCAAAATTAAATTGCAAGCTGTTTTTAATGTTTGTAACTTGGGCTTTATGTCAGTGTGGCCCAACATGAGAAGTTTTAGATAGCTTTTGGCAAGTCTTTAATGGGTAACACTTTATAATAACGAGCCGTTGTAAGGCATTTATAAGTGTTTAGTTAACAATGAACTCATTATTTACAAAACATTCATAAATGATTAATAAGTGACATGCTAAGAGTTTGTGTATATTTTGTTAATATATTTACAAGTCATTTACAAGGATTTAGTTAATGATGAACTAATAATTTATAAAACATGACTAAGTATTCCTTAATGATTAGTAATTGATATGTTAATATTTTGTGTATGTTTTCATAATACATCACATAATCCTATGCTAGAATACATCTCATATAATTCACATCATTAGCTCCTGACTACCAATACTATGAATGGCCGCTACGCTAATTTTCTTTTTGTATCCCGAGGCATCTAGGGACTGGGCCTCTTCAACTGACCGTGTGAGAGATGACCTTCCTGCGTTGATGTCAAGGAAAATAGAAGCTTCCTCACTGGACAATTAATATTCTTAATGACACATTTTTTCTTGAATTGTAATTTATCCTGTAATGTAATATCTTTCTCTTTTGTAAAGCTGCTTTGGAACAATGACCATTGTAAAAGCGCTATACAAATAAACTTGAAAACTTAAAACTTGAATGTAACGTTTAATTGCATTTTTAATTTAATTAACTCTTCATTAATAATTCTTAACATTTAGTGTTTTGTTAAAGTTGTAAGCTGCTCGGTTAAAAGCACAATAAATGGAATTATCATAAAGCTGTTTTTAATAAAGATGAGCAAATTATTAGTTGTCAAGTGATGTGTAGAAATATGTTTCAATGACTTGAAGGCTGTGGGATCTACTGGTAACATGAATCATATTTACCTTCCAGTGAAGATCAGCAGTGAGCATTAAATTACTCCATGTGTCAAAGACATCCGTCTTTAGTTACACAGTGTTTGTAGATATTTCTTCCCTGCTACAAATGATCTGTAGATGTATACAAGGCATTTACAACACTTTCTGCATACCCTATTCTAAAGTGTAAACTACTCCTCATTTGTAAATGTTTTGTAGATCTTTTTGTCTATTACAAACGATCTGTGTATGTATACAAGGCATTTACAACACTTTGTGCATACGCTAATGATAACAAATGTACGAGTAAGAAAATTAATTTATGCTATTCCTCACCTATTGCAATTGAAATTTGTCAATGTGTGAATTATCTGCTAATCGTTGTGAACGTGACTAGAAGCAAAACCAGCTTTCTGTGACTGTGTACAAATATGAGGAAACGATGCTTAAATGTGAAAGCAGAATCATATTTATGAAACAAAGCTCTATCAAAATAACATTTTTATAATGTACTGTAACAACTTATGACAAATTGTATATAAAAGCCCCACAACATGTAACCGGCGGTTTTGTAGAAGTTCTATAATCTCCACATGATAAATGGTAACTATGAACTCTTCCTTTTAGTAGAACAAGTAGTGTAAGTATAATACAAGTATAAAACATAACCTTGCCAAACTGGCACAGTAGTACCCTACTTTTTACTTTCTCTTAATTGTGGAGAGAAGCATTCCCTTCTTTTCAAATGATCTACCTTTGAAAAAAGTGTGGGAGTCATTGCTTAAGACATCTGAAGACGTCTGCAGCTTCTGGCCTCTGGAGTAGCCTTGTGGGACTTCTTCATACTTTGTTGGAGAAACAATTGCAGCACTGGCGACCACGGTGTTTCTGTCCACTCCAACAGCCTTGTAAGAAGACCTCAAGTTCTTCCCTTGCCTGAACTGATGGAAGATCTTTTTGTATCTTTTCACAACCTGGTTTGGATGTACAGCTGCAAAAAACAAATAAAACACATGACCAAGTTGAAAAAAATATCCGTAACATTGAAAAATTATTTAGTAATATTCTTCTTAATGTAACATTTAATTATGAGTACTATTTATTATGAGCTGTTCTTAAATATTAAAATTAAAATTTTATTCAAAGAAACTCTAAATCTATAATACAATTAATTTCAACACTATTCTTGATTAACATTCTGTTCATCAAAATAAATGGTTAACTTTGGAAATTAAAGCAGTTTTGAAATGTACATTTTAAATACATATTATTACAGATCCTAAAGATAAAAACATTTTGTAGGCAGAAAAAATATGTAGGATGCAAACTAGTAAAAGTATAACCCAAACAGCACATAAACACTGCGAAAAAACAGTTAACATGGAGTTGTACTCTGAAACAAAGGGACCATAATTACAATAACACTACAATTGTTGTCCTTTTTCTTGTGTATTCTCCAAAATAAGGTCCTAAACATGGCAACTTGAAGAACTTCTCTACATCTGTCTGACCAAGCCACCAATCAAGTGCTCAGCTGAAGACAATAAAAAAAAAAAAAAAAAAAAAAAAAACAGACACCACTTGTACCTCTCTTTAACAAGTTTCTTTCCTTCTTTATCTTCTCTTTCTTCTTCTTCTTTCCTTCTGGTTCTTCTTTTTCTTGTGCTTGTTGTGCTTTTTGCTTTCTTTCTCTGATCATCAGAAGATGAAGAGGAGGAGGAGGAAGATGATGATGCCGTTTGCTTAAATGACTCTGATGAGTTAGAAAAGTCTGAGTCATTGAGGTCAGCTGAAACATCTATCCCAGCATTACTTTTCTTGTCTAATATATATATATATATATATATATATATATATATATATATATGTATATATATATATATATATATATATATATATATATATATATATATATATATATATATATAATCTGGACTATATTGTGTCTATTGTTAGAGATAAGCTTTGTTACTTTAATAGTAAAAATGTGGCAGAATGCAAACTTGTCTTATCTATTGTCTTCATCAGTTTGCCATAGTTTAAACAAAGTTTAGTAATTGTAAATGTAATTGTAAATGAGTTACATTCTGACAACTGCTTCAGTAGAGAGTCTCGTTCTTGGTCAACTCTGCAATTTTCTTTGATTGAAGGTCTTCTTTTTCTTTGCCTTACTAAGCTGTGTATGACATTTCTCTGCAAACAGCACAGCTGTCGAGGATTGTGTCACACCTGAAACGATACTTAAAAGTTAACAGGATGTGTTTGAGTGAATTAACAAATAAATTAACTAAAATAAATAGTTTCTATCATGATATACCTTGTGCTTTAGATGTAACAGTACTTGCAGTTTTCATCATTTCAATGTAACCAGCAAATGTTTTCTTTATTTTAGTTTTGAAACAAGGGCAAAGCTCGGGGCCTGATTTTACACCTATTAAGTGATTGTGCTAAATAAGTGTACACTTTCAAATCCCACGCCACGTTATGGTTACATTTCATATATTTTAATTCAAGATACATTATTATACTTTTGTTAATGGCAAGGTAGTCTTGAAGTATATATAATCCCTATTTTAACCAACAACAAGTAAAATGCTTTTTCAACTTATAAAGTTATAAAATCAAAACGTGTTTGTGCATTTTGAAAAACGGTTCATTTTAAAACGGTTAGTGATTGGTCGGCAACTGTGATTTATTCACGATACAGCAAGGCCTCAAGTACCTTAAATAGCTAACAGAAACGCTAGCACTGTGTGTTAAATGTACACTTACCTGTGCTGCTGCCCGCTTCGACTTCTTCTTCTCGCTCAACGCTTGTTTCATTAGTATTCTGTTCTAATCGCTTTTCTAAAAGCGGGTCCAAGTTTTTGAACCGAGTCCGACTGCTGCTGCATTCTGACGCTCCTAGTAACAGCCACATCACTTACGTCACAACTAACACAACCAATTAGAATGCTTCATATCAACACGAAATATATAATATTATTTCTTTATAATACTTTATAAGAACTTTCACCACTGTGGATCATGTTCAATATTGTATTTGAATGTATATTAAAACCTATTTGCCTTCTATGTCTTTTCACTTATCTCCTAGGAGGTGTCAGCGAAACAGTCACAGAGGCAGAAGAATAAAGACATCGGTTAGGCACAAGTCAATATTTAGTCATTAGTCTCCCTCTTCAAATGGATGACATTTCTGGACAGGTAGGGTTAAACTTCTCACTAGTGGGACACCTACATTTACTTTAGTATTTAATTGTGAAATAAATAGTCATCTAATCATGACAAACTATATATCGGGGAAATGTCAAGACTCCTAAATATATATTTTACCACTTTTCTGGTTAGAAAATTATATAGCAAAAGTAATATGTTAAATTATGACAAAAGTACCTACAGCAGTTCAGACCTTTGTAACAGAAAGTTTTCTTATCACACTTTAGAAATCATAACAATTGATTTTTCCAATTAGAAAACTTAAAATCTCAAAATTCATCCTTTGAAACCCATTTTAAAATCAAACATTGCATTATCGTAAAAAAAGGTACATCAAAATTAAGTTAAAAATGTTTTAATTCATGAATTTTGTCATTCAATAATAAAGGATGCACGATACCGACCTCGATACCACAATTGCTAAAGTCCTCGTACTCGTTAAAGTCCCCGATGCGGGGACCGATACCACAGTCTGAGAAATGTCTATGTTTGAGAGGCGTGTAGGTTAATCACAGGCCCCGCCCCAGGCCCCGCCCCAGCTCAGAGCGGGTAGAAGGCGAGGCGAAACATGGCAGCCGTGTGGAACTATTTCAAAGTGAATGAAGATGACAAAACAAAGGCGGACTGCAAAATTGTGCTTAGCGAAATTGTCCAGAGGAGGCTCAAAAGGTAGCGCATTAAACACAAGTAATTTAATCAAGCACCTAAAATCCCGACACGACAATGAGTACAAAGAGTACCCACGCTGCAGCAAACTCTGTCCAGAGACAATCCACGTGCTGTGAAAATAACACAGGCAATTATCGAGTACATTGCACTGAGTGACCAGCCACTCTCGGAGGTAGAAAATGTGGGATTCCTGCGTCTCCTTCATGTTCTGGAGCCCAGATATGATGTCCCAAGCACGCCGCTACATGACTGACACGGAGCTGCCTAAACTACACATAAAAACACATCCACAGCCTACTGCAAACCTCCTCTGCGTTTAGTTTCACCACGGATATTTGGACAAGCAGTGTTAGCCCGTGTCGCTAATTAGCCTAACCTCCCAGTGGACAGGCGAGAGTTTCACGCCGCACCGAGCCATATTACATGCGAAACAATTCCGCTGCTCGCACACCAGCCAGGCTATAGCGCATGTTCCAGACATGGGGTCTACCTAAAACATCAGTACATGTTGTGCTTCGTGACAATGCCAAAAACATGATTAAAGCCATGAATGACGCAGGGCTCCCAAGTCTGCCGTGTGGGCATTTTAAACATTCGCATTAGCCTACTCCGCCTCGAGGACATTCAGGGACAGCTCAGCCAGCCAATAAAGAGACTGCAGCAGGGCGTACAGGCGTATTACATGCTCCAGTCCCTCATTGAGCAAAAGCGAGTGCTGGGGGTGTACATCTCCGAGCATGAACTCCTGACTATCTCACCGCTCACCAATGGGCTCTTATGGAGAAGACCGTTGCCATCCTCGCCCCTTTGAGGAACTAACTAAAAAGTGAGCAGCTAGGACGCACTAGCCTCTGATGTCATCCCAGCTGTGACTGTGCTAGTGAGACTTCTAACCAGAGAAACAGACGAGGACCACGGCGTCAAGACAATGAAAGCAACCTTACTGGCAGCTGTCAAGAAGCTCTTCAGTGACCTCGAGACCAACCCACTGTACTTCATCTCCACCATACTTGGCCCAAGGTAAAGTCTGTGTGCTATAGGTATTCAATGATAAACTACAGTACTAAATGTAAGATTAATTTCCATCTGAAATATTAGATTAGATTTTTGTAACTAAAATACACAAATACAAATGTATGCAATATATATAATGTGAAATATATTTCCCTTATTACTACCAGAAAGCCAAATGGCTGGCATTTGTGACAGTGGTTTAGGGGAAACTAAAATCAGTCCTATTTTTCCACATATTAATACATTCATGAATTTTGTTCAGGTATAAAGATTGCTTCTTCTCCAACAACACTGCTCCGGAGGCCAAGCTGCACCTGAAGCAGGAGCTGCAGATGATGTCCAGAGCTGAGGCAGAGGGGAGTCGGGCAGAAGCTGCAGAACCTCCTGCTAAACTGTTCCTCAAGGCCCAGGCCAGCACTAGCAGCAGTCTGGAAACCGTATTTGAAGAAATCGCTAAGGAGCAGCCGCTGGAAGCAGGTGCTGCCATTGAGCTCGACACATACCTCGGAGAGGACCCAAGCCCTCGTGAAGACAGTGCTCTGAAGTACTGGGGTGTCAACAAAATCAGGTTCCCCACTTTGGCTAAAATGGCCCATAAATACCTCTCAGCCCCATGTAGCGGTGTGGAAAGTGAAAGGCTTTTTAGCTCAGTGTCACACATTATAGATGAAAACAGAAACAGGCTGACTGCTGATAATGCAGAAAAGCTACTTTTCTTAAAAAAACCTGCCACTTTTTCTAAATGGGCTCCATTAAGTGAGTCATCTTAGACTTGATGTTAATCCCTACCTCAGTTGCACTGACTGCCACAGTTCTATGTTGGTGGATGTTGTTAGTTTATTCAAATATTGTGCACTAAATAGCAAAGATGTTTATTAATGCCCCTTGTGTTGTCCAAAGCGGCAGAGTTTACAACAAACTGAAAAAATACTTGAGTTGCACTGTCACTGTTTACATTTTGACAATTATTTATTCTGTAATATGTTGCATACAACATGCTTTTCATTTAAATAAATGTTCTTAATTCCAAACTAGTCCCTTGGTTTTTTGTTAAATTATATGACTAAAGCTGTTACCTGTAAATTTAAATCATGTTTTTATTAAGTACTCGGTATCGGTATCGGGCGTAGTACTGAAATGCAAATACTCGTTTTCCAAAAAGTGGTATCGGTGCGTCCCTATTCAATAATAGTGCACTATGTCTGTCTTCAAAACTGTGAGTGACAGTTAAGGGGTTAACACCCTACATATATGCTGCAATTACATGTTTTTCAGTTAATTTTTCTGTACTATATAGGTTTTCTCAAGGACTTCGTTTGCGGCAGATTGATATGATTGAGGATGACATAGCAAGGAGCTCTGCAACGTTGTCAATGACGACCAAAAAGTGCGTGAGGCGTGTGTAGTGGCAATGGACCAATTGAGGAGAAGAAGAGGACAGCAAATAGGGGAAGAAGACAGTTCATTGTTATAGATGACAGTCACTTTCAACATAAAAGACAATTTATGTTGTCCTTATTACAGGCACGTTACTATAATAACAATAAATTATGCATTTTTATATATTATGCGTGTGGTAACAAGGACAACTTCAAATAAATTGTAACCTAATTATTTTTATAATTTTCTTTTATATTCTCTTTTACTTATCACATGAATCATTTAAATGTTAACCCATCCACCATAACTACACAGAGGGGCTTGAATCATGATTAAAATAAAAACTATTTAAATAGATTTCAAATCTATTTCAAATTCTTTATTTCTTGTGACTTTCTTTTTTCTCAGTGCAGGCGAGGCAGAATGGATGGTGGATGGAAAAGGAGGAAGTGGGTGTTTGGCTGGGGGTGAAATACCAGGGACACAAACCTGCAAGACCACTTCTACGCTTAGTTGAAAGGAGAACCAGAAAGGAACTGATTCCACTTATTGCTCATCATGCCAAGAGAGGGTCCATCATCATCAGTGATGAGTGGAGGGCTTACAAACATGCCTTGCCACAGCTCGATTTACAAGCATTGTACTGTGAACCACAGTGTGGCATTTGTTGATGTCAGACAGGAGCTCATACCCAACATCTCGAGAGGGCCTGGAGGACCTATAAGGAGAAGGTGTGGAGGCTCAGGGAAACCGCACAGAAGAGCTACTGATGGACCACCTTGCAGTTATTGAATGGCTGGCAAAGAGAGTATCACAGTGGGCCTCTAGGTCGTCTTATTCATGACACTAGAAAACTCTATCGAGGATGCTGTACTTTACAACTTTGCAAAAGTTTCAGTGATTTTCCAGCACTGTGGGGATAGTCAGTCATATAAGAAAGAATGTAAATCTTCTCCTATTATAAAGATACATTTTATATACAATTTGTCATAAGTTGTTACAGTACATTATAAAAAAATGTTATTTTGATAGAGCTTTGTTTCATAAATATGATTCTGCTTTCACATTTAAGCATCGTTTCCTCATATTTGTACACAGTCACAGAAAGCTGGTTTTGCTTCTAGTCACGTTCACAACGATTAGCAGATAATTCACACATTGACAAATTTCAATTGCAATAGGTGAGAATAGCATAAATTAATTTTCTTACTCGTACATTTGTTATCATTAGCGTATGCACAAAGTGTTGTAAATGCCTTGTATACATACACAGATCGTTTGTAATAGACAAAAAGATCTACAAAACATTTACAAATGAGGAGTAGTTTACACTTTAGAATAGGGTATGCAGAAAGTGTCAGAAATGCCTTGTATACATCTACAGATCATTTGTAGCAGGGAAGAAATATCTACAAACACTGTGTAACTAAAGACGGATGTCTTTGACACATGGAGTAATTTAATGCTCACTGCTGATCTTCACTGGAAGGTAAATATGATTCATGTTACCAGTAGATCCCACAGCCTTCAAGTCATTGAAACATATTTCTACACATCACTTGACAACTAATAATTTGCTCATCTTTATTAAAAACAGCTTTATGATAATTCCATTTATTGTGCTTTTTAACCGAGAGCAGCTTACAACTTTAACAAAACACTAAATGTTAAGAATTATTAATGAAGAGTTAATTAAATTAAAAATGCAATTAAACGTTACATTCAAGTTTTAAGTTTTCAAGTTTATTTGTATAGCGCTTTTACAATGGTCATTGTTCCAAAGCAGCTTTACAAAAGAGAAAGATATTACATTACAGGATAAATTACAATTCAAGAAAAAATGTGTCATTAAGAATATTAATTGTCCAGTGAGGAAGCTTCTATTTTCCTTGACATCAACGCAGGAAGGTCATCTCCTCACACGGTCAGTTGAAGAGGCCCAGTCCCTAGATGCCTCGGGATACAAAAGAAAATTAGCGTAGCGACCATTCATAGTATTGGTAGTCAGGAGCTAATGATGTGAATTATAGGAGATGTATTCTAGCATAGGATTATGTGATGTATTATGAAAACATACACAAAATATTAACATATCAATTACTAATCATTAAGGAATACTTAGTCGTGTTTTATAAATTATTAGTTCATCATTAACTAAATCCTTGTAAATGACTTGTAAATATATTAACAAAATATACACAAACTCTTAGCATGTCACTTATTAATCATTTATGAATGTTTTGTAAATAATGAGTTCATTGTTAACTAAACACTTATAAATGCCTTACAACGGCTCGTTATTATAAAGTGTTCCCCTTTATTTTAAAAGGTGCTGTAAGGAGGTGAATCAAAACCTGTATATGCATTAAGACTGATCTGAGAAGGGATATCCAAAGGAACAAAAGGACTTCAAAACACCCCACCCCCATTGTGTTTATGACACCTCTTCACCTCTTCTCTTCCTGCTTCCTCCTTCTGCCCAAAGGACTTGGTTTAAAGTTCATTAGGAATAAGTCAAGTCAAGTGGCTTTTATTGTCATTTCAACTACATATAGCTGTGCAGTTTCTCCAGGACCTGGTGCTACATGGAGTCACACATACAACAAAATACAAAAGAACTCACATATTGAGCTAAAACAGTGTCTTAGCCACATAAAGTGCAAAGTGTGCGGACTAGTGCAAACAGCAGAAAGTAGAGTGCAAACCCAGTGTGCAAACTAGTGCAAACAGTGCAAAGACAAAATTAGTGCAAGAACACAAAATACAAACAACAATAAATATGAGGTTCACAACAATGAATATGACGTGCAAGAATGCTTATGGGACATGAAGGCCATTCAGGTGTGGTTATTGAGGAGTCTGATGGCCTGTGGGAAGAAACTGTTCAGCAGTCTGGTTGTGAGGGCCTGACTGCTCCGGTACCTTTTCCAGATGGAAGGAAGATGAATAATGTGTGTGAGGTGTGTGGGGGTCCTGTACTATATTGTGGGCTTTGCGGATGCAGCGTGTGGTGTAGATGTCCGTGATAGAGGGCAGAGAGATGCCAATGATCTTTTCAGCTGTCCTCACTATCCTTTGGAGGGTCTTGCGATCGATACGGTGCAATTATAATGACAACACACGCACCTAAAGAGAGCAGCCCGGAAAATGGAGCGCAGGTGGAGAAAAACCAAATTAGAAGTATTTCGTATTGCCTGGCGGGAGAGTATCCTGTCATACAGAAAAGCATTAAAAATTGCAAGATCTGATTATTTTTCATCCCTTTTAGAAGAAAACAAACACAACCCCGGTACCATCAGAGATAAAATTGTAACTATGCAGCCGTCAACTACAGTTTCACATCAGATAGTGAGCTTTAGATCCACTAAGGAAAAATTACACTCTTTCTCTATTATAGGAGAAGAAGACTTGTACAAACTTGTTAAATCATCTAAACCAGCAACATGTATGTTAGACCCTGTTCCATCTAAACTATTAAAAGATCTGCTTCCAGAAGTCATAGATCCTATTTTAAACATTATTAATTCATCATTGTCATTAGGATATGTTCCCAAAACCTTTAAACTGGCTGTAGTTAAACCTCTCATTAAGAAACCACATCTTGATCCCAAAGACTTAGTAAATTACAGACCAATCTCTAATCTTCCTTTTCTGTCAAAGATACTAGAAAAGTAGTATCCTCACAACTGTATTCCTTTTTAGAAAAGAATGGTATCTGCGAGATTTCCAATCAGGTTTTAGACCGTACCATAGTACTGAGACTGCTCTCATTAGAGTTACTAATGACCTGCTTTTATCATCTGATCGTGGTTTTATCTCGTTATTAGTGCTATTAGATCTTAGCGCAGCATTCGATACTATCGATCACAACATTCTCTTGGATAGACTAGAAAACTATGTTGGCATTAGAGGAAGCGCCTTAGCATGGCTTACATCATATCTATCTGACCGCTATCAGTTTGTAGCATTAAATGAGGAGGTATCATATTGATCAAAAGTGAAATATGGAGTTCCTCAAGGCTCAGTGCTAGGACCGTTACTTTTCAGCCTGTACATGTTACCTCTGGGAGATATTATCAGGAGTCATGGTGTTAGCTTTCACTGCTATGCTGATGATACTCAGCACTATATTTCAGCGCAGCAATAAGACTAATCTAAGAAGGAGATCCAAAGGAACAAAATGACATTAAAAAGGGAGTAAACAACCCTGTGGTTTTATGACACCCTCTTCACCTCTGCTCTTCCTGCTTACGAACCTTCTGAAAGGTCTCTGTACGATTGGTAAATTGGTCTCAATTTCACAGTAATCACTTACATTATGGGAAAGATTAAGAACTTGGTAGAACTGTGTTCTGTTGAGAAGGAGGTGTGTCCACCTTTTGGGTCTCTGAACGTGTTCCAGTTAGGTGTGACACTGAAGCATGGGAACCTAAACACCAAAAGGTTCTTATAACTACATTTGGGATCTATTTGTCTGGTCTGAGTATATAAGAAAGTGACAAAACACAACAAGGCACGATTCTGTAGCCAGATCGGCCTGTAGTTTGCTATCATTGAATTATTTTACAGTTGATTCAGTTGTCCCTGGGTTTATGATAAATTAATTTACGGTACAGTGATCAAAATAAGACGCACCTGTCCTGTTGTTAACGCACCTTACTCACACAAAATAACCTTGTCACTAAGCAGTATTACATTCAATAATAATTCATTTCACTGCAATGCAATTCTCTAAACAAGTTGTATCAATTCACACTCTTTAAAAGATTAAAAGCACACACCTTTTTTTTTAGATCAAAGTTGTCCTAAGTCAAGAAAGGGTATTATCATATGCCTCATCTCTTTTGACGGTTCCCAGACATGGTTGTTTGTCATACGGTATGAAGTGGTTTGTCACACATGACTTGTTGTCTTAGTTTTTTTTCCCCTATACCTTTGGCCTGTCAGACTGCTACTTTGATGATGAGCTCTGTCCTTCCAATCCATGGAGGTGCCTCCCAAACCGTGATTTATGATCCAATGCTGTCATGCTATACAATATTTTTGTGGCAAATTTCTCGCCCAGAATGACGTCAAACCCTCCTAGGAAGTTCACTCAGAACTGTATCGCACTGATTCTCCACCCCTCCAACAAATTAAACGCCTTCCTTACTACATCCAATCAATTTGAAAGCAGACAAAACAAGCCACGCCCTCTGTTTTCCTCATTCAATATTCTGTTTCTTTTGGAAGTACGTCACAATACGAAGTAAAGTATGGTTAATATATATTTTCAGTAAAATTGCTTTTGAAATTAAAATCAATTCTTTAATCTATTCACTGTTTAAAAAAAAGAATCTAATCAAAATAAATTTAGTCATTAGCGGCAGCCCTAGAGAGTTTTATATTGATGTTGAGTTTTAATAATAAAGGTATACTAATAAAACTGGGAAAGAAAAGTTATACTCTGGGGTCTACCAAAATTATTCCATTCCCAGTTACTTTGAACCAGAGCAGAGTGAATGTGAGAATGGATGTCACAACACATGCGTTCTTCTCTAAAAAAGAAGAAAAACTGGTTTAACTTGTTACGTAAAAGCTGTAAAAGCTCAGAGGTGTGGAACACTACAGTTCACAGGACGAAGAAGAAAGATCTGCACACGTTTATCTGAGGTGAGTTTAAAATGAAGCTTTGATCTCTTTTTCTGATCTTTATATATAATTACACCTGGATATTTAACTCAGATTTGACTGGGATTCCACAAACCGTAACTACATTATAGATAAGAGTTCACCTTTATGAAAAAATTGTGGCTGAAATGTAGGATATTTATGCATACTTACATTATTCACATAGCCAATGAAAGCAGCTTTGTGCTTTAATTTATTCAATATAAATGTGTCAATGGACAAAGTCAATCAATCTATGTTAGAATTATTAACAGACTATGTTGTAAGGAGCGAAATCAAGAACCTATAAATGCAATAAGACTAATCTAAGAAGGGATATCCAAAGGAACAAAATGACATTAAAAGGGAGTAAACAACCCTGTGGTTTTATGACACCCTCTTCACCTCTGCTCTTCCTGCTTACTTAACCTTCTGAAAGGTCTCTGTATGATTGATAAATTGGTCTCAATTTCACAGTAATCACTTATATTATGGGAAAGATTAAGAACCTGGTAGAACTGTGTTCTGTTGAGAAGGAGGTGTGTCCTCCTTTTGGTCTCTGAACGTGTTCCAGTTAGGTGTGACACTGGAGCACGGGAACCTAAACACCAAAAAGGTTTTTATAACTACATTTGGGATCTATTTGTCTGGTCTGAGTATATAAGGAAAGTGACAAAACACAACAAGGAGTGATTCTGTAGCCAGATCGGCTCAGTAGTGTGGTGTGTGTCCTTATACACTACACTATGTACTTTTTAAAGACCATAATGACCATTTAATTTTGTTTTATTTTGCTTTGTGTTATTTTTGTACTGCTGATCAATTGTCAAATATCTATGAATTAAACCAATTTGGAAACTGTTCTTGCCTGGCAAAATAAACATTAATCTTGGTTAACTTAAAATATTGTCTGAAATAACTTTTCTAGTAGGTTAGTGACTTCTGAGGTTTTCCTCATTGTTGGCATGCTAGGGTGAGTCAGATCAACGATCAATGGATGGAGCCGGGGGCACGTTTTTGAGATCTTTGAGGCCACCAAACTGGCTTAGCATGTTATTACTTAGGGAACGATAAAAATTACTCTTTTGAGTCTATCGAGGAGATGGCTGCATTAAGGTAAGTGATCTAAGGGGTAGCCTCTGACTAAGACCTGGACAAGCCCAGATCGTGAGTCTGTTCTGGCCAAACAAGGTCTCTAAGCGACCCAGACTCCTAACGAACGATAAGTCAAACTAGGAAATACTATAGTTAATTAATGATCCAAATTTAATCATAACTAGAGGGATCAGCAGTTATATTTAAATAAATACAACTAAAATCACGAAAGATTGGAGTCAGATAAAATTATGTATAAGGTCAGTACTATAATTGGAAAGGCAAAAGATCAATAAATATCAGTGATTTTTAACGAGACGCAAAGAAAAGACCGAACACGCAGTTACCTTCGACCAGGGCCTCTGGATTCCAATCTGCAGGAAAAGGGGACCCTTACAAGAGGAGGTCATGACTAAGATCCTAATTCTCTGACGAGAAGAGAGCTACTGAGTTAAGTGGTTGGATTGCATGATCCCAGTGGCCTGGTCACACCCGTTAAGCAAAAAAGGACTATCTTTGTATGAAAGGCATTTCAGGAAGCAGGATGTGAAACTTAACCCAAAAATATATAGGATAAACTACTGTCTGAAAGCCTCAGAGAAAGAAGTCATCAAATTGTTTGAAGAGTATATGCAACTTGGTAAGGTAACGTTCTGAGAGGTTCAACACTTGCAGGCTGGAAAGGAAGACCGTGGGGAATTACATTCTCTGATGGAAGTTAATAAGACCTATGGAGCTGTGGCATATTTCAGGTGGCCTTCTTGATTCTCATGGCCTATTGGGCCATAGGCTGTCCATGCTTGCTGGGAGCGAGAGCTCATTCCACCAGGGGCATGGCTGCCATGGCAGCCTTGGTGAATGGGGCGCTTCTAGCAGATAGTACACCTAATACATTCACTAGATTTTACAATATCTAAATGGTGCCGGTCTCCTCTCGAGTGCTCAAGTTTCCTTCATCATGGAACGAGGGTGACCGTGCATAGCTCTAGACGTTTTCATGGATGAAGAAAAAAATTATTTATTTTTGGGTACTAGTGTCCCTGATAGTAAACATCTTTTTCCTCATCTGTTAATTCAACCAAGTTTAGAAGAGTGTTCAGGTTGTTTCTTTTAATGTTGCTTGATAAAAAGATGATAGCCCTGGCATTCTGTTTTAAAATTTGGTGTAAAAACTTTAAAAAGTTCTTATCCTGAAACATTTATTCTGTATTATACAATTATGTACACACTTTAAATGCAACTTTACATTTGTAATCCACCCACCTTTTAAAAGACAACAAAGTCTAACTGAACATTTCAAGAGGAACATGGTATTTCTGTGTTTGTGACAAGGAACAAAAATGGTGAAAATCCTGTTAAACAGCACAGAGAAAAGATTAAATCTTACATTTTCACAGTGCCTTCTGAAAGATGGGCCTTTTGGAGCATGAACCTGTACGAGATGGGTATGATAAAAAGGACCTGCCATCTTAGGAAATGCTTAATTTTAAACAGGCCCAGAGACAAAAGTAATGCTTGGAGGCTCTGAAATTACAATTTGATATTCAAGCACTGCAGAGCTCACCAGTAACACAGACTGATGTGGAATGACCTGGTTTTATTTACTGAATGAATTACTCAGTCTTCTCCTTTTATTTCCCTGAACTTACTGATGGGAAAGTTCTTGTCTGTCCGGTCTGTCAGGTTTCCAGTTTTTTAAAGTTTGAATGCCTGGTTGCATAATCAACACTTTGTGCATCTACTGTGTCAGACACGGTAGAAATCTACTGCATGAGTGTTTTCTCTGGAAAGATGTGTTTGGAACCTCTAGTTCAATGATCACATCTAAAGCAAGCAGAAGTACAACATTAGTGTCAGGCTTCATTTGTAGTTGTTATGGATTAAGGTTAATTTGAGTCATCCG
>NW_025047683.1:70000-97500 GCF_018831695.1 Puntigrus tetrazona
AGGCGGCGCTGGCTACGCGGACACTGGAGGAGCGCACGTGGCGCGCTGGCACTGGATGGAGCGCGGGGGCACGGGCAATGGATGGAGCGCTCGTGGCACGGGCACTGGACGGAGCTTCTGGGATAGTCTCTTGAGGCAGGCATTCAGGACGTCTGGGCAGAACCAGCGGGCTAACAGGACGGCTGGGGCGGAACCAGTGGGCTAACAGGATGGCTGGGCGGGAACAGGTACTCTGGATACAGGGGAGGTGCCCAGTTTAAGTCCAAATCCACATCATCCAGCTCCTGTTGTAGATCCAGCAGCCACAGGTGAATGATCAGCTCATCCTCAGCCGATGTGCAGTGGGTGGAGCTCCACTCTGCACTCTCAGTGCAGACGTCTGTCTCCACCGTGGCAAACTCTGTTGCCGGCTCACGTACCTGGTCTGTCGAAGTCGGCTCCACAGCTCTATCGCTCTCCTCTGCGATGGTTCCGTGGTCGGCTCAGTGACTGTGCCATCGGTGGGCACATGCTTGGGCTCAGCGACGCGGTGAGATAATGGGCTGGGTTCTGGTTCTGGAGTGGGGCACTCGCTGTATGTGGCGACGCTCTCTCGAGGACCGTCTCCGGACAGCTTCGCTCGTGTGGTGGTGTTTAATCTCTGCGGAAATGGATCAAGCACAGGAAGCTGCCCGGTAGCGTGAGTTGTTCGCGTGCGAGGCGAGGGAGTTCTTAGTATAGTGCTCGTGAGAGCGATCCTCCTGCTCCAGCAGGAGGATGAGGAAATTGGGGTCGCCATAAGGGGAATCCATGACAAAAAACAAAAGGGGAAAATACGCTGCTATTTACTTTTACGGTCCGATTGTACTGTCACGTTCGTGGTTTTGCACAGAAAGGAGCACTCGAGAAGCAAAGTAAAACAAACTTAAACGGATTTAATTTTCTTAACGGGCAAAATAATAATAATTACAGGCAGACAGACAGACAGGCAGGCAGGCAGGCAGGCAGGCAGGCAGGCAGGCAGGCAGGCAGGCAGGCAGGCAGGCAGAACATAAACCATGTGTGGGTAACCTCGACAACCGGACAAACTGAAGACAAACACACAGGACTTAAATATACAGCATAATTGACTAAACTAATGAGACACAGCTGAAGACAATTATACAATAAACATGAAGGGAAGGTAGGGCACAGAGAGCACATGGCACGAGACAAAAACAATACTAAAAGAGTCCGGAGATGTGACATGTAGTAAATAATATTTAATATTATAATTTTAAATATTGCTACCAGATTCTGAATTAATTGTAAAGGTTTGATAGCACTGACTGAAAGACCTCAGTCTTTTGGACATTTTCACTTGGTGGTGGTTGTTTCCTGACGATGGCTGCCTTCACTGTTTGGGTCTCCAGCATGCAGAAGAGGCGTTAGGGGAAAAGCTATGTCCGCATTGCATTGCCCCTGACAGGGCTAAGATCTCATGTCATGAACCGCGCCTCTGTGGCTCTCTCCGACGGCCACCGGAGGGAAACCTCCCAGAATATTAGTCCTCAGAACTCCATTTCCTATCAGGCCATTTCCCAGCCCTGATTACTTGTCCAGGTGTACCCATTAGACTACTATATAAGCTGCTACCAGATTGTACTCATTGCAGTCTTATCCTTGCTCCGGCTGGTAATTCTAACTGTTTGTTCTATCGTTGTCTTCCTGTGTTTGACCTTGTTCCGTGTTTTCGTTTCGCCGATTGTTTGCTGCCTACCTATTGACTCTGTTTTTGACTCTGCCTGCCCTATGTTATCTCAGCTATTGTTACCGAACCTTGCCTGTTTGACTATTCTCATTAAAGAGCTTGCGAATGGATCTGAACATTTATGACTCCTCATTACATCTCGCCTCTCTATCCTTCTTGGTGGAGAGCACCCTCTCTGCCACCAGTCTATAGCTTTATAGCTTTTGTTCACTGTTATATGTTTACCTATGTGTAACCAGTATGTAGCACCATGGTGCGTCGAGACCCAGAATTCACATGAAGCAGAAATCCCAATAAGGCTTAACTTGACTTCATTATTTGCTCACCTGCCTTGACTTGCTTATGAACTTAAGTGACATCCCATTCATAATCAGTAGGGTTCAATGTGATGTCGATCCACCCTTTGCAGCTATAACAGGTTCAACTCTTCTGGGAAGGCTGTCCACAGGGTTATGGGAATTTTTGACCATTTTTCCAGAAGCGCATTTGTGAGGTCACACGTTGGACGTGTAAGGGTCCCCTTTTTTCTGTAGAACGGAATCCAGAGGCCCTGGTCGAAGGTCAATGCGTGTTCGGTCTTTTCTTTGCGTCTCCTCGTTAAAAATCACTAATATTTATTAATCTTTTGGGTTTCCAATTATAGTATTGACCTTATACATAATTTTATCTGACTCCAATCTTTCGTGATTTTAGTTATATTTACTTAAATGTAACTGCTGATCCCTCTAGTTGTGATTAAATTTGGATTATTAATTAACTATAATATTTCCTAGATTTGACTTATCGTTCGTTAGGAGTCTGGGTGCGCTTAGAGACCTTGTTTAGCCAGAACAGACTCACGACACATCTGGGCTAGTCCAGGTCTTAGTCAGAGGCTACTCCATAGATCGCTTACCTTAATGCAGCCATCTCCTCGATAGACTCAAAAGAGTATTTTTTTATGCGTTCCCTACGTAATAGCATGCTAAGCCAGTTTGGTGGCCAGAAGTCAAGATCTCTAGACGGCTCCATCCATCGATTGTTGATCTGATTCACCCTAGGGCGCCAACAATGCGGAAAACCTCAGAAGTCACTAACCCACTAGAAAAGTTATTTCAGACAATATTATAAGTTAACCAAGATTAACATTTATTTTGCCAGGCAAGAACAGTTTCCGAATTGGTATGATTGAGAAACATTTGCCCAACTGATCAGCAGTACAAAAATAACACAAAACAAAATAAACTTCAAAGGTCATTATACCTGGTCTTTAAAAAGTACATAGTTTAGTGTACACCACACTACGGGCCGATCTGGCTACAGAATCGCGCCTTGTTGTGTTTTGTCACTTTCCTATATACTCAGACCAGACAAAGAGATGCCAAATGTAGTTGTATAAACCTTTTGGTGTTTAGGTTCCGGTGCTCCATGGTCACACCTGGTTGGAACATGTTCAGAGACCCAAAAGGAGGGCACACCTCTTTCTCAGCAGAACACAGTTCTACCAAGTTCTTAATCTTTTCCATAATATAAGTGATTACTGTGATTATTGTGTTTGCTCTCTTTTGAAGTCCTTTTGTTCCTTTGGATATCCCTTCTCAGATCAGTCTTAATGAATACAAGGTTTTGATTCACCTCCCTACAGACGAGAAGGCCTGGCTCTCAGTCTCCGCTCTAATTCATCATAAAGGTATTCTATTAAATTGAGGTCAGGACTCTGTGCAGGACAGTTAAGTTCATCCACACTAGACTCTGTCATCCAAGTCTTTATGAACCTTGTTTTGTGCACTTGTGCAGTCATGTTGGAAGATGAAGGGGCCAGCTCCAAACTGTTCCCACAAACTTGGGAGCATGAAATTGTCCAAAATGTGCTGGTATGCTGAAGCATTCAGAGTTCCTTTCACTGGAACTAAGGGCAAGCCCAGCCCTTGAAAAACAACTTCACCCTGCCAAACTTTACACTTGGCACAATGCATTTGCACAAGTACCGCTCTCCTGGCAACTGGCAAACCCTTGACTTATCCATCCGATGCCAGATGGGAAAGCGTGATTTGTCAATCCAGAGAATGCGTCTCCACTGCTCTAGAGTCCAGTGGCAATGTGTTTTATACCATTGCATCTGTCGCATTGCATTGCACTTGGTGACACATGTCTTGGATGCAGCTAAAACCCATTCCATGAAGCTTTCTGTACACTGTTCTTGAGCTATTTTGAAGGCCACATGAAGTTTGGAGGTCTGCAGAAAGTTGCCCGACCTCTTCACACTATGTGCCTTAGCATCCGCTGACCCCGCTCCATCATTTTACGTGGCCTACCACTTTGTGGCTGAGTTGCTGTTGTTCCCAAACACTTCCACATTCTTATAATACAGCTGACAGTGACTGTGGAATCTTTAGGAGCAAGGAAATTTCACGACTGGATTTGTTGCACAGATGGTATTCTATCACAGTTCCACACTGGAATTCACTGAGCTCCTGAGAGAGACCCATTCTTTTCTTCCCTCACTTTGATAAAATGAACAATCATTATTTATATTTCTGAAAGAGATTGTTTACAGCATTTTTTTCTCACCTGCCTAAAACCTTTGAACAGTAATCTATACCTTTCATATGTTAATAGTCATATATAGTCCAAATATGGCATTGAATGTTTTATACATGCATGTTTTATACATGCATAAACATGTATTCTGCATGGGGTAGACTTATATGTCAATATATGAAATTGTCCCATTGTCCTCAAAACCACTACTATCAGACGCATTGGGACATTTTGGATCACAGCTTCTTGACTTGAATATTAAAGGTTTAGTATTGTTGTGGATGTGAGAGTCTGCTTCCTATTTCATTTTAATGATACAAAATTATATAAAAGATTTCCTGCTGCTACACTACATTGCTAAGAGGATTTCTTAGAAATAGCAGAGCTAACAATATCATCATCATTATCATCAATCATGGTAGTTATAAGGACATTTATGTCTAATGGTTAAACAATAGCATTATAGATTAATGGTACGTCATTTTGAGGTATTGGTAAAAATGATAATGCACTCTATTACATACCATATTGTACTTATACTGTAACAGGAACCGCTAAAATGGTCATTGCAGTGTTTAAAACATATAATGAATTTTAAACATACTCTGTATATTATGTTCTTGTGCATTTTGTTTAGTAATTTAGTAAAAAAAAAAAAAAAAATCTGGATTCTGGTCAGAACTGTGAATGAAAACTTTAGAAGCATAAATGAAAACTCTGAAAGTGCATTTAAAAGTACAGATCAGTGAATAAAAGATGAGGAAAAGAGCTGCAAAACATGCAGTATATTGAAAACAAAGTCAAAGATAATAATTGTAATTATTTAATTTAATTATGTAATTAATGATGTAATTATTTTTTTGCATGTGTAAAAGACATTCTATTCAGTTTAGATACGTTTCTTGAAAAATTACATTCATTTTAATTACGTTATTTACATTTTCATTTTAAAATCTGATTCCATATGGCTACGACATATTAACACTATCATATTTTCTGTATTAGGCCTTCTAAACACTGCACAATTTTTTAGTTAGAAGAATAAAAACACAGATCCTCATCCAGGCACTAGTCCTGAGTAGACTGGATTACTGCAACGCCCTCCTTGCTGGCCTCCCAGCCTCTACAACCAGACCTCTTCAGATGGTCCAGAATGCAGCGGCAAGGGTGGTCTTCAACGAACCAAGGAGGGCCCACGTCACCACCCCTCTTCATTAGTTTACACTGGCTTCCTATAGATGCCCGCATCAAATTCAAATCCCTGATGCTGGCCTACAGGACAATCACAGACTCCGCTCCCTTATACTTACACTCACTAATTAAATAATATGTTCCCCTCCAGGTGCCTACGCTCTGCAAACAAAAGGCGTCTTGCAATACCATCACAAAAGGGTGCTAAATCACTCTTGCGCACCTTCACCTGGTCTGTTCCTCACTGGTGGAACGATCTGCCCGTTGCCACTAGGGCAGCAGAGTCACTAGCAATCTTCAAAAACCAACTCAAAACTCATCTTTTTCGCTTACACTTGACCCAACATTGATAGCACTCTCTTCTTCTCCTGCTCCTTCCTTTCCTTTTCTTGTTTAAAAAAAAAAATAAATAAAATAAAATAAAAAAATAAATATATAAGATATATATATATATATATATATCTATATGCCTACCTCATTTGTACTTCGCTTTGGATAAAGACGTCTGCTAAATGACTAAATGTAAATGTAAATGTAAAATGTTATTAGAATGCACTAGTGGTAAACAAAAAGAGTTTAGCTGTTGTACTTTTTATGTTTGCTGAAAAGAAAGGAAGCCGACTGCGATTCCATTTGCAGATGTTTATTAGAAACACACACACACACAGATGAGAATGGTCAAAGACAAGCAAGGGTTGGCAACAGTAATATCAGTCCGGAAGGCAAACATACACAAAGGGATATCCGTGGGCAAGGTTGAAGGAAGGCAAAGGTCAATAACAAAGTTCAATAGAGATCGGTTACCGTAACAAATAAGGAAGATCCGTGAAACCGTGAGTCGATAAAGCAAGCAATGGTCATACACAATGATATTCAATAGTACAATGGGTAAACGCTCGGTAAGGCAGACAGGCTGGCAATACTTAGCGTAGAGCACACATGGTGCGCTACGGTTAAATAGCACCAAGCAGGAAGTGGTGATAGAGGAGCGGCTCGAGTCAGTAATCAGGAGAGGGCTCCTCTGCTGGCTGGATGTTACACTCTTATTGTATGGCTTTGGACCACAAAGCCCACGTTAACAGAAATAGTTTCAGGACGCTGATCTTTCATCAGGGACAGGCAAAAATTGTGCAGTGTGTAGAAGGCTTTAGGATCTCATTATCATGAAAAACTGGAACAGTGTTGATGTAGATCAATTCAATTCAATTCAATTCAAGTTTATTTGTATAGCGCTTTTTACAATGGCTATTGTTCCAAAGCAGCTTCACAAAAGCAAATTATTACATAACAAAAGCAAATCATTCAACAGACATAAGCAAGTCACCACACAACAGGATGCGTTACAAAACAGCAGGATGAATTACAATGTAGAAAGTCCAAGATAGATTTAGTCCAGACAGAAGGTTGAGTTTTCCTCGACGTCATCGCTGGAAGGTCAACTCCTCACTGGGTCCACTGGAGAGGCTCGGTAACTAGATGCCTCGGGATGTACATCCCGAGGTGGAGACAAAAGGATAATTAGAGTAGCGGCCATTCATACTATTGGGAATCACGATGTACTGTAGCATAGGTTTATGTTAATCTTTACGAGTATGCTTTGCTAAAAAGATATGTCTTTAGCCTAGACTTAAACTGAGAGAGTGTCTGATCCCGGTCAGGGATATACAGGCATATACAGTGTTCAGATTTTTGGCTGTAACACACTGTTGTAGATGTTGTTGATTTACCTTGTTTTTCTCTGTGTTCCTCTGCCATCTCTGAGGATTTCTGTTTATCTGGTAGAGAAAGAAATTAGTTGAGATATTATTCCACAGAATTAAAATGCTGCTAAATCAAGTGAGTCTTTGTAACATTACCAGTCATTACCTTAATCTCCTTGCCTGAAATGTTTCTTTCAATTAATTCCTAGTCAAATGTACCATGTTCGTGTTATAGAAATCATGTCCAAAATTATACTCTGCAAGAGCGAGAAACTTTGGACCATGTGACTGATAAGAGAACATTTACGATTTATGATTTTGGAAGCAGACCCATCACCACGAGCTAAAAAGTTATCTGTTGGTTAAAACAGGATTTGTAATGTTTCCAAAAGTCAAGTTTAAAGACTAAAGACACGACTCAAAGTATGCTCTTAGCTCTTTTAACTATACTCTTTTGCCATCATGTATTGCGTACTTTGAGGGTCATTCCAGCCTGCACACCTGCTACTACCTAGCCACAATGAGAAGAAAACCATCCAGTCTCATTACTTTTATTTCTGTACTTTTCTTTCTATGAGAGTTCGGGAAAGTTAAGTTTGCCCGCTGTGACTCCATTTTTAATAGTCCCATCCCGTTTGTTTGTGTTAGTTTATGTGTCTTAGGTTTATCCAATTAACCCATATTTATATTGATAAGAAGTATCTTGTGTTCCCTATCTGTCAGTGACTATGAGTTCTGTTATTACGACGACAGACTGAGGTATTGTTTGGAGCCCTGATTAAGCTCTGTTTAAGAGAAACGGCAATGAAATTTGGCAAGTGGTTAATTCATCCAAAACCACTCCCCATAAAATGGTGTTTCAGTGATTTCCCTGTGTATTTCACAAAGAGCAGTTTCAGAACATTGTTAGGTGTCTTTTTAAAGATGCTATTCTGGACGTGTTCTCTTGGGTGTGGTCATTACATGACCTCTAACAATGGCCACGATAATTGTCTTTAATGTCTGGAAATCTTCCACTCAATTGCTTTATATGAGGCATCTTCAGCACTTGCTTTACTCCCAGGTCCCGAGATGGGCATGGTGCCGTTAGACACTCCAAATGAACATTTACATTGCACCTCTACTTCTAGTTCTAGTATATTCCAGGACAGCTCAATAGTGCAGCCGATGCGCTCTCAAAACAGCTCACAAAGAATGGTGAATAGTGACACTCCCAGGCAGTTCAGCTGATTTGAAGTCGATTCAGGAAGCCCCTGTTCGCTTCCCATGAGTCCTCCTACTACCAGCTGTTTTATTCCCTGACTGGGGCCCTCAGGGTCTAAGCAAGTCTGCCTTCCCCTAGTGAGCCTTCTCATGCAGACACTCATACAAGGTCAGGGAGGATGAGGAACAGGTCCTGCTGGTTGTACTATACTGGCCCACTCAAACCTAGTTTTCTGATCTCATGCTTCTCGTGGCAGCCCCTCCCCTGGCGCACACCTCTGAGAAAGGACCTCCTCTCTCAGGAACACGGCAGCCTATGGCACTCTCGTCCAGGTTTTTGAAAACTCCACATGTGGCTCTTGGGCGGGACATAACAGACATGAGTACTCTGCCACCAGCAGTGGTGAACCCCCTCTACTATGTCAAACGTGTTCTCTCAAGTGGAATCTGTTTGAACTTTACCTCAGTACTTTCCCCTATGTAGCACTTCCTCAGTAAGTTTCTTAGTCACATGTCACCTCCTTCTTTGGGCAGGATGTGATCTCCGTAGAGTCTTTTCTTCTGTGGGGGAATAAGACACTGTCCCAATGTTACAACCAAGACTTTGAGTTGTTCATTATGTTAAGTATTTCTATGAACAGTCTATATGACTGACATGCCTCCGCCTATATAGAGGCTCTCCCAATTGTTGCTTAAAGGCTTGGGCATTGGAAGGTTTTGAGGATGTGAGGTACATTCGGTTGTGATGTACCGCTAAACGTTTAGCCTCCTAGAACTTGTGACGCAATTTGGCAGTTGTGGCGTTGAATATAGGGACCTCTAATGTTGTACACTCGACACAATGTCAAAGTAAATGACAGAAAGGGAACGTCTGAGATTACGTGCAGTAACCCTCGTTCCTTGATGGAGGAACTGAGACATTGTGTCCATCCTGCAACAACCTTGATTTTGCTTCTGAGGGGTTGAGGCGCTTTTTCGACTCCAGAACAAGTGAGCAGATGCTAAACTAGGCTATTTATATTATGATGTCCGGGCATAGCTAGCTATGCAAAATCTGCTCACCCAATAATAAAACATAAATTGTTGTAGCTAGATATGGCTACTATAGCATTTTGCATTTTACAAATAAAGGTTGTGCGATTACATATTTAAGTTATAATATTAATTAATTCTATAATTAACATTACTGTCTTTAAAATGTAACTAAATTCCTAGAGCTGGTAAACGTCACTGATGGGAAGGCAGATACTACCGTGGCTATATTTTTCTATATATTTTTGTTCACAGTAAACCTGCGTGAAAATAGATCTTCTGATTAAAGTATATCATTCAGTGACGTCAGAGGACTTTTTAATTCAAAATCTAGTTTATTAAACCTTTTTAATAATTTTTTGATTGATGAATATATATATTTGTATTATAGTTTTATTGTGTTCTCTGTGCTTTGTGTGAAACTGAATAAAAGGAGAAAACTACTTTCACTTTTTGTTTTCATTTTGAAATGTCTTTTATCTTTTCTGTTTACTTCACGTTATGGTATGGATATTATTTTTTTATTTATTCCTCAGTGTTTGATAAATGTTCTGTAACTTATTAGTTTGTATGTAATACAGCATGTGATGTATGCCATGCCTGATCTTATTTGTTTTTGTAAAATAGTTTGTCATTATTTCTTACTATTTGATTGTTTTGTGCAAGAAGAGAGCTGCCTTAGATGTTTCACATACGAATGAGAAGTACAAATTATAACATGCTTTGAATTTGAATTGCTTTGAATAAACAATTCTTGTCTTTTATTTACACATATAAACTTATAATACAAAAAATATAAAACCATGTGTAGATATCACTTTGCTTAATTTACAAAGATCTTAAATTATGAACAAAAGTAATATACAGGTCAACATTACATTCATTCCCCATTTTCTCCAGAACAGTCCTAAAATAAAAAGGTAACGACTTAAATGTGAAAATTATTACTACAGGGCTACGATATTAATGTTAGAAAATATAACACAGCATGACATGCAGACAAAATACTTCAGAAATCTTATTTGTGGATCAAGTTTGCCTAAAACATTTGTGATACCCCTGTTGGTTTGGGGTGGATTTAATGTATTGTTTGTGTAAGGGTCCCCCTTTTCCTGCAGATTGGAATCCAGAGGCCCTGGTCGAAGGTCAATGCGTGTTCGGTCTTTTCTTTGCGTCTCGTTAAAAAAAAACCACTAATATTTATTAATCTTTTAGGTTTCCAATTATAGTACTGACCTTATACACAATTTTATTTGACTCAATCTTTCATGATTTTAGTTATATTTATTTAAATGTAACTGCTGATCCCTCTAGTTGTGATTAAATTTGGATCATTAATTAACTGTAATATTTCCTAGTTTCGACTTATCGTTCGTTAGGAGTCTGGGTCGCTTAGAGACCTTGTTTGGCCAGAACAGACTCACGACACATCTGGGCTAGTCCAGGTCTTAGTCAGAGGCTACTCCGTAGATCACTTACCTTAATGCAGCCATCTCCTCAATAGACTCAAAAAGAGTAATTTTTATGCGTTCCCTAAGTAATAGCATGCTAAGTCAGTTTGGTGGCCAGAAGTCAAGATCTCAAGACGGCTCCATCCATTGATTGTTGATCTGACTCACCCTAGCAAGCCAACAATGAGGAAAACCTCAGAAGTCACTAACCCACTAGAAAAGTTATTTCAGACAATACTATAAGTTAATCATGATTAACATTTATGTTGCCAGACAAGAACCAAATTGGTATAATTGATAAACATTTGCACAACTGATCAGCAGTACAAAAATAACACAAAACAAAATAAAACAAACTTAAAAGGTCATTATACCTGGTCTTTAAAAAGTACATAGTGTAGTGTATGAGGACACACACCACACTACGGGCCGATCTGGCTACAGAATCACTCCTTGTTGTGTTTTGTCACTTTCCTTATATACTCAGACCAGACAAAGAGATACCAAATGTAGTTATAAAAACCTTTTGGTGTTTAGGTTCCCGTGCTCCAGTGTCACACCTGGCTGGAACACGTTCAGAGACCCAAAAGGTGGACACACCTCCTTCTCAACAGAACACAGTTCTACCAAGTTCTTAATCTTTTCCATAATATAAGTGATTACTGTGTAATTGAGACCAATTTACCAATCGCACTGAGACCTTTCAAATGAGACCAAACATGAAAGTGAAGAACAATAGGTTCACAAGACACATGATATATAATGCCTTATTCCTAATGAACTTTAAACCAAGTCTTTTGGGCAGAAGGAGGAAGCAAGAGAAGAGCAGAGGTGAAGAGGGTGTCATAAACACAATGGGGGTGGTGTTGTTTACTCTCTTTTTGATGTCCTTTTGTTCCTTTGGATATCCCTTCTCAGATCAGTCTTAATGCATATACAGGTTTTGATTCACCTTCTTACCTCCCTGGACTCCTTCTGCTTACTCCTCCTGGGTTCCGTCCTCCACCGGAACCTCCTCCCAAGCTCCCAGTTTTTGTTTTGTTTTTGTTTTGTAGAGTGCCAGGAGTCGCTCCTAGGAGGGGGCTGTGTCACCAAGTCAGTAGAGGGAGCTCTTACTTCTAGATGATCTGTGATCACTCCCTCTGCTGCTACTTCCTGTTTCAAGACTATAAATTCTGAAGCAGGCCCCTCACCTGCAGGTCACATTGATTGATTGTTGTTTGTTTCTAGTTAGCCTAGCCCTGTGTTTCCCTTATCTTAGATTCTTTGGTTTTGATCCTAGCTTTCTCTGATACTTTGATTGTTTACTGCCTGACCCGACCTCTGCTTGTTTTTTGGACTTTTTGATGCCTTGCCTCTTATACTCCTGTGTGCTGTGTTTCAACGTCTGCCTGCTTTGTCCATGCCTTCAGCCAATAAAAGCCTGTGAATGGATCCATACGCCTCAGACCCTTCATTTATTACACTTATAGTTCTTAAACATTTTGAAAATAGAGTTTAGGAGGTAACCACAATTTAGGTTTAGGAAGTAACAGCTTTTTATTGGCTCGTAAAGCCTTGGCTCCATGTGACCACGTTTGTGTCCATACCGTTCTAATCAAAGATAAGCGTAATCTTGTATCTCCCTGCTCCCAAGTCATAAATATTGTATGTTTGATAAAACATGATTTTGGGGAAATGTGTTAGTGTTGGTGTGCGATAGCAATATAAGGTATAATATCCACTTGTTTATCCACTTGTAATATCATAATGTTTAATAACTCGAAAAATATACAGTATTTTTAATTCCTGAAAAATAATTGTTTTGGGGATGCAGGATTACGCCGACAGTGACAATATTCAGATTCAGCCATTAATCATTCTCTCAACTGAATAATACCGAACATGTAGGTCCTGACCATTTTGTTGCATGTGCGGTCAAATGTAAATGTACATTTATTTATTACCACTAGGTTGATTTTTGTGGTAAAATAGCAGTTTCCATGGTAACTAAACTTCAAAAGGTCATAATATTCATCTGATTTCAAGCTGAAAATAAAAGGTCTTACTATTATCCTTTTGAAAAATCTCTTAAGGATACATAATTTGTTCAGTAAAATTCAAACCTTTTCTTCTTGTCCTACAGAAGTCAATGACAGAAGATGACGTCGGAGCAGAATCTGGATACAATGGAAGGTGCTGTTGCTGTTGCTGATTTCTGATATAATTTTTTTAGAATTCTTGATTTTAACATATTTTAATATTCTTTATTACTTTGTTATTCACAGGTGAACATAAATGCTTAGAGTCAAGAGAAAAAAGATAGAAAAACAAGGTAAAGCAACTTTAGTGCATAAATAAGCCTGTGTCATGAATCTATCTAACAATCTAACAAACATGAGCTGAACATAAAAGAAGTGAAACTGTTAAACTGAACCAGTGGTTTTCTACTTTTTGTCTTTCTTTTTTGAAAGAAATGTGCTCCTTTTAGAAGTTAATACAAGAAATACAAGGCTAATTATGTGGGTATATTTACACCCCACATAAACAACAGCAACAAGGAACCAAAGCTCTACCAGTGACAGAAATAGAGGAAAAAATCTTTGGGAGAATCCAGGTTTAGTTGTAGGGCCAGTTCTCCACCTTCCAGACAGAATTGTCTGGATAACGTGGTTTTGTGCCCATGGCCATGACCTCTTCACCCAAGGATCTGTCTCTGGGGCTCATCTAGGTGGTCTTGTCTCCACTGAGGGTCAGGGCTGTAGAAGTGGCCTCTAGCTCCTGATCCACAATCAGGTCTGGATACGGACTGGCTCTGGGATTGGATTAGTCACGCTTCGCCATCTGTATCTGCTGTAGACTCATTGTATTGGTAGTTGTGATGTTAGAAGTAGATTTATTGATTATTATTTTTACAAACTTCTCCATATTTAGGGCAGATCCACAAATCATATATTTATGTTTTTAAATAATCTCCTGTAGTACTTCATTCAAATTCACACCATCTAGAAGTCTGTAATTCTGTTAAATGTATATTTTGTGTTTAATTCTGAAATCTAATAATCTCTCTCTTTTCGTTACACTAAAATCCAGTCCAGATGAGAAATGCCCGACTACAGTCAGTGTTGATATAAATTCTGAAACAGGTGCGAGTGTAAACGCTCCTCTATTGACTGCGAACACCTTCACAGGACCAGTAACCATTTATGGCTCAAATGCTGAAGGAAACGGTACATTTACTTTACTATGACTAGACACACTACTAGTACTACTAACATCAGAGTAAAGACTGGTAATGTTACAAAAGACTCACTTGATTTAGCAGCATTTTAATTCTGTGGAATAATATCTCAACTAATTTCTTTCTCTACCAGATAAACAGAAATCCTCAGAGATGGCAGAGGAACACAGAGAAATACAAGGTAAATCAACAAAAATCTTGCCAATTTCTGTTACCGTGGCTCCTCATATGGTTTTGTGACCAAAACAAGAGTCAAATACCTCAAACTTCCTCTATCACAGCTTCCTCTCCTTTTAGCAAACATAAAAGTACAACAGCTAAACTACGCTTTCTCATGATCTTTTTCTTTACCACTAGCGCATTTTATTAATAGACATTTTATTCTTTTAAATGCATCACAGCCAAGTCATGTCATAGCCAAGTTTATTAGATCAATGTCACACTGTTTGTAAAAATCTTATATTATTAATAAAAATGTGCAGTGATTAGAAGCCCTAATACAGAAAATATGATAGAATTATTATATTTTAAGTAGAATGATCATACCCAGGAGTACATATCCCTCTGGGGCCGACATACACTGACAAACTACGCAATTGAATGCGTTTCATCTCAATATAAATGTGTTATTGAAAGGTTTTCCAGTGTAAGTAAATGACTACAGCGGTAATTTTTTTAAATTACAAGTTGTGTTTCTTATTTCACAGTAATGTCACAGTAATGATCAGTCGATGTGTTATTTAGTTTGCCTTGTTAGTTTTTCAGTATATAAAAGTAACTCGAGTTGTCAGGAGATCCTGTCGAGGCGAAAGTAACACTTGTTACTTTAGTTCACTGATTAATGTAATCAAAACTGACCAAATACAATTTTGATTTTGGCTGAAGCGTTTTTGTCACACCTCTGGACTTTTGTTATTGTTTTTCTCGAGCCACGTGTTATCTGTGCCCTGCCTTCCCTTTGTGTTTAATTGTGTAATTGTCTCGTTAATTTCCCTGTGTATTTAAGCCCTGTGTTTGTGTTCACCTTGCGCTCTTGTCCTTCTCCCAGAAAACCACGAAATTGTGACAGGATGATCCGACCAGAAAAAGTGAAGCGGCGTATTTCCCCCTTTTGTTTAGTTTTTTGCCATGGATTCCCCTACAACGACCCCAATTTCCTCATCCTCCTGCTGGAGCAGGAGGATCGCTCTCTCGAGGATATAATAAGGACTTCCTCGCCCTCGCGCGAACTACTCGCGCTTCCCGGACGGCTTTTTGTGCTCTATCCATTTCGAGGACTGAACACCACCACCGCGAGCAAAGCTGTCCGGGAGCGGCCTTCGAGAGAGCGTCGCGCTTACATCGAGTGGGTGCTGGTGTTGTGCAGTCGTCAATGACTGTTGCACTGGAGGACAACGACACCAGCCCCACCCCAGATCAGAACCCAGCCCATCATCTCCCGCGTCGCGAGGCCAGGCCTGTGCCCACGGAGGCGCAGTCGCTGAGTCTGGGGCGACCACGGAACCATCGCTGAGAGGAGCGACAGAGCCGTGGAGCGCCACCGGACCCGAGCCGATTGCGACAGACCAGGTGCGTGGCGAGCAGCAGAGCTTGCAGCGGTGGAGACAGCCGACAGCGAGAGCGCGGAGTGGAGCTCCGCCCACTGCACATCGGCTGAGGATGAGCTGATCATCCACCTGGGGCTGCTGGATCTACAAGAGGAACTGGATGATGTGGACTTGGACTTGGACTTAAACTGGGCACCTCCCTTGTATCCTGAATTCCTGGTCCCGCCCAGCCGTCCTGTTAGCCCGCTGGTCCCGCCCAGCTGTTCTGTTAGCCCGCTGGTCCCGCCCAGCCGCCCTGTTAGCACCCTAGAGACTGTTCCCTGTGCGTTCTCCCGAGTTCCAGTGCCCGCGCCCGTGCGCTCTCGAGTTCCAGTGCCCGCGCCCGTGCGCTCTCCGAGTTCAGTGCCCGCGCCCGTGCACTCTCCGAGTTCCAGTGCCGCGCCCGTGCACTCTCGAGTTCCAGTGCCCGCGCCCTGTGCGCTCTCCGAGTTCCAGTGCCCGCGCCTGCGTGCGCTTCTAGTTTTCCCACCCTCCACCCTGGTCATACAACGACGATGGATGCCAGCAGCCCCTGCGCTCATCCTCAGCTCTTCATCACGAGCTGCGCCACGGGTCTGCCGGTCCCCATCACCGTTGAGGGTGGGCGATCCCTCGCCTCACCGTCCCGCCTCCGAGTCCCGGACTCCTCCTCGGCTCGTGACCCGTGGGCCCCTGGGCTTCTGGCTCCCTCCTCTCCACCGTGGTCCGTCAGTCCACCAGCTCCACTAGGCTCCATCGTCCCTCCGGCTCCGCCTTGGTCTGTCGTCGACCATCCGTCGCCTCGGGATTCCTCTCCTCCGGCCGCCTCGTCCCTCCATCCTCTGGCTCAGTCAGGCTCCTCCTTCCCTCCGGCTTCACCTCAGTCCTCAGTCGCTCTGGCTCCGCAGCGTCCTTCTCGTCCCCGTCTCCGTGTTGGTCGCGAAGCGGCGCGGCGTCGCCTAGAACCTCCAGCGCCTCGGCGTCACCTTGGCTCTTCGGCTCTCCGCCTCGCCCGGTCTCCTCCGCCACCTGCTCCGCCGCCGCCGTCCGGTCAGACCCCATGGAGTCGATGGCCGCTCCTCCTCCATGGCTCCTCCCTCCGTCTGCGCCACCATGGACCATCATGGCTGGGCTCTGGATCTCCTCCTGCTCTGGACTCCTCCTGTGTCCTCCCTGGCTCCTCCCTCCTTCTGTGCCCCCTGGACTGTCTGTCTGCCCCTCCTGGGGGCCGTCCTCCACCAGAACCTCCTCTCAAGATCCGGTATCCCCAGTTCCGAGTTGTTTTTTTGTTGTTATTACTTTAGGTGTGAGGCGCACCTTCCGGAGAGGGGCATTATGTCACACCTCTGGACTTTTTATTATTGTTTTCTCGAGCCAGGTGTTATCTGTGCCCTGCCTTCCCTTTGTGTTTAATTGTGTAATTGTCTTCAGCCGTGTAATTTCCCTGTGTATTTAAGCCCTGTGTTTTGTGTTCAACTTGTCGGATCATCAATGTTACTCCAGGTTAACCAATGTTACCCAATGTTTCAATGTTACTACGTTACTCTATGTTTTGTTCCCGAGCTCCTTTCGTGGTTTTTGTTCTACCTGCCTTTTGTATATATTTTTGCCAGTACAAGATTAAATCTATTTAAGTTTATTTAGTCTCGAGCGCTCTTTTCCTTCTACCCGAAAACCACGGAAATCGTGACAGTTTTTATTCTTTAAAATATCCAGTTTATTAAAACATAATATTTTTTTATACCTTATTTTTAAAAATGAGTTTCTGGGGTTGGGGCTATAATCCAGATGTACCATTTAAACTAATCAGATATAACCGGGCCACCTCTGCCAGATCAAATATATTTATGACCTATAAATATATAGAGAGAATCTCCCTTCCTACACAATTCTCTTAAAAAGAGACATACTGCATACTGCAATTACTCCTTTCTAGTCTAGACTATTTTTCCTGTTATGAATTTCCTATTATGTATATTGCCAGATCATTCCTTATATTGTTACTGATTGTGTATATTGTCTATTGTGTTGTATACTATATTTATGCATGTTTATGATACATCACTAGTTGATACCGCCTCATTTGTACCAAATTCAATCTATGAATTTGTCATCAAATGACTTAATGTTAAGAGTGTTTATTATATGATCATGCAAGTATTAAAATATTTCTCAATTATGTATATTTTTTTTATCTTCAATCTTGTTTTTTTATTACAGAGCTGCAAAACTTTTTAGAAACTCACAAAACAAACATGAAGGAGAAAACAGAATATATTTTTGAGGGCAACAAAGACAAGGAAGCACAACTCAAGGCTGTTTACACAGATCTGTTCATCACAGAGGGAGATATGAAAGATGTCAATCACGAACATGAGATTCTGAAGATTGATGCCTTCAAAAACAAAAAAACACAGGACAAACCAATCAAATGCAATGATATATTTACTGAACTAAGGAAAAACAGTGAGAAAAAAATTGTTCTCACTAAGGGCATCGCTGGCATTGGAAAAACTGTCTCTGTGCACAAGTTCATCCTGGACTGGGCAGAAGGAAAAGCCAATCAAGATATACACTGTGTGTTCCTGCTTCCATTCAGAGAGATTAACTTAATGACAAATGAAGATTTCAGTCTCCATGAGCTTCTGCTGGAATTTTATCCTGAACTGAAGGACCTGGAGAAATCAAAGCTATATAAGGGATGTAAGATAGCATTTATATTTGATGGACTTGATGAGAGTTGCCTGTCTCTAAATTTTAAAAGTAGATCACTGAACACTGTTGAGAAAAAAGCATCTGTGGATGTGCTCTTTACAAGTCTGGTAAAAGGGACTCTGCTTCCATCAGCTATTGTCTGGGTGACATCACGACCAGCAGCAGCCAATCAGATTCCTCCTCGGTATGTAGGTTTGTTCACAGAAGTGCGAGGATTCACTGACCAACAGAAGGAGGAGTACTTCAGAAAGAGATTCACAGATGAGAGTCTGTCCACCAGAATCATCTCACACATTAAGGCGTCTCGCTTGTCTCTACATCATGTGCCACATTCCTGTATTTTGCTGGTTCACAGCCACAGTACTTCAGGATATTCTCACTGAGAACAATGAAGAGAACACAACACTCACTGAAATGTACATTCACTTCCTGCTTATACAGATGGACATGAAGAGCCAGAAATATGATGATCAACAAGAAGAGAATGTTCAGAGCGCTTACAATTAAATAAAGAGATTATTTTAAAGTTAGCCAAGTTAGCATTTGAACAGCTGAAGAAGGAAAACATTGTGTTCTATAAGGAAGATTTAAAAGAATGTGGTATTGACCTTGAGTAAAGACACTGAGTTCACAGGAATGATCGCTGAGATCTTCAAAAGGAATACAGACTTCATGAAGCAAAGGTCTTCAGCTTTGTGCATCTGAGTGTTCAAGAGTTTCTTGCTGCAATGCATGTGTTCATCTGTTACCTGAACAAGAACATGCAGGAGCTTCAGTTTTTCTTTGATGAGCCAAAAGAAAATGTCACATTGGAGGAGTTACTGCAGAAAGCCATTGATAAAGCCATGAAGAGTAAGAGGACATCTGGATTTGTTCCTGCGGTTTCTGATGGGAATTTCACTGGAATCCAGTCAAAATCTGCTCAAAGGCCTGATCACACACCCTGAAGACACCACAGAGAGCATCAAAGAAGTAACTAAATGTATTAAACAAAAACAAAACACGTACTATATCTCAGATGAAGCTCTAGTCAACTTATTCTACTGCTTACTTGAACTCAAGGATAATTCATTATATGAGGAAATACAGAGTTACCTCAGTTCAAATGAACATCCAGGAAGAGATCTCTCATCTTCAATGTGCACAGTGTTGACCTACATACTACTGATGTCAGAGAAGGTGCTAGATGAGTTCAACCCAAAGAGGTTCACATCAAAACTAGTAGACTACAGGAGACTCATTCCAGCTGTGAGATGCTGCAGAAAAGCTCTGTGAGTATTTCACTGACTGCTGTTTAATGAAATTATTTTTCTACGTCACTAAACAATGAAATGTAAATGCGAAGTGAAATTTGTCCTCCGATTATGAAGAGAAAAATAAGTTATTGCAGAAAAAAACTGAACATCAGTAGATAATCAGGTTAAAACATTCTATTTTGGCAGATTTGAAAGCTGTGGTTTTGATGAAACATGCTGTGAAACTCTGTCTTCTGCTCTACAATCATCAAACCATCTGACAGAGCTGAACCTGAGTAACAATGATCTGCAGGATTCAGGAGTGAAGCTGCTTTCTGATGGACTGAAGAGTTCACACTGTCGTTTAAACATACTGAGGTTTGACAATCACACACGTTTGAAACTTAATATGTTCAAACATGTTAATAAATAGGTGATTCATTGTTATAGGTAGCAGATATTTCAGTATGATTGTATCAGTGTTATTTTATCTAGTCAAAAAAACAAAAACAGAGAATTTTGTAATACCGTTTTCCACTTATGAGATGAAATAAGACCTTAATGACTTTTAATAGTTTATTTAAAAATGTTATGTGTAGGGACCCCAAGAAACATATATTCTGTGTTTAATACTATTCAAAAGTATTAATGTATGTATTTTATTTTTTTATTTGGGAAAAAATAGCAAATAACCAACGGAGTTGTGTTCGTGTTGTCCAATAGGAAAGTGTGTTCAATGTAGGTATGCTAACGCAAAGCCAATGACTGTTGAGCTTAATGTTGCGTGGTGGCGTGAGTCACGTAATAAGGAAGAACTTATCGCACATGGTGTGAGTGTGTGTTTCCGCGATCTGGCGTCAGGAACAGTTCATAATTCGTTCGGAGACTATTATATGTACTAAAATATAAGGCCCAAAGCGTTTTGTGACTATTCTTTTTGTTTGTGTGATTATTTAAAGTGTATATACTTTTAGTTGACGTTTTTTTATCCCGTGAGTCAACACTCAAATTAATTTGTCCTAGTCCTCCAAGTCTTTTCATTGTATTCATCATCTGGTAGCTTTTAACAGGTCAGAACACATAACTTATTAGTAATAAGACTTCCCTCAATTGACTCTTGGGGTTGAACCACCCGCCCACTAAAATGATTGAGATTAAAAATGCCAGTTAAATTTTTTTGTCTGAAAAAAAAAAAATCACATACACCTAGGATGCTTCGATGGTATGTAAAACATCTAATTTTCATTTCTTTAAGCATGTTCAATTACAGAGATAATCAGTGATCAGTTTATATATAACTAATGAAATATAATAGTTTTTAAATAATTTAGAAGTGCATTATTATTGTATTCCTGTTATTAAGTGTTATTCAGTACAAACGTGCCTGATAAATTCACATCAATATGTCAATTGTCTTCTTTTCACAGGCTGTGTGGGTGTCATCTCACTGCTCTGTCCTGTGAAAGTTTATCATCAACTTTACAATCATCAAACTCTGTCCTGAAAGAGCTGGACCTGAGTAACAATGATCTGCAGGATTCAGGAGTGAAGCTTCTTTCTGATGGACTCAATAGTCCAGTCTCTAAACTGGAGATACTAAGGCATGAGTTTGAAATACTTCATTATTTATTCATTAAAAAATCCCAATGTTGAGTTCAATTCTGTATGCAACTGCTGTGTTCATCTTGTTCAGATTTTCCACATGTAATCTCACTGCACAGTCTTGTGGGAGTTTGTCTTCAGTTTTACAATCCTCAAACTCTGTCCTGAAAGAGCTGGACCTGAGTAACAATGACCTGCAGGATTCAGGAGTGAAGCTTCTTTCTGAAGGACTGAAGAGTCCAAACTCTAGACTGAAGATACTGAGGTTTGACTTTGAAATTCTTTGTTATTAACTCTTTAAAAAACCTTAAGGTTTAGAATGCATGCAAAAACCATGTATGCAGTTATCGTGTTAATCTTGTATAGATTTTCTACATGTAATCTCACTGCACAGTGTGCAATATCACAGAAGATATCATAATTGTTGTTTTAATGATGTGAGATTTGAAATTATCTAGTAGTTTTGCAAAACATACCCTCAGAGTGTGAAGTCTAGACTAGTGAGTGTGCACATTTAGAGTGCTTTTCTTTACTACTTGATTCTATTTAATAAAATACATTTAGAATGATCACAAATTAAAGACATGCAGGCAGAATATTTCATATAGTTAATTACCATGATGTAACAATTTAGTTCACTGAAGACGAGCATAGTAAAACCTCATGTGCAGTTTTATTTACAGAGACATAATCCATAATTTAAACAAACTAATACTTGACTTGAAACACACTTCACTGAAAAATGAATAGACTTGACTTGGAATAGACTTGGCATGAACAGGATAGATTCATTGACAGCAGGTTCCCTGTTAGCAAACGCACATCTCAGAGAGACGTCAAATAGACGTCTGCATTTATATCTTCAAGACATAGTTTTTAGTGTGTTTGCTTATCTGAGCCACTGGCCTCTGCTTCCTCAGTGGAACATGCTGGAAGAAGAAAATTGGTGGAATTGAGGAGATCTTTCTCCAGTATTGAAGTATTCCTTCCACCATCCGACAATATCCCCAGTCGAAGTCAGCAGATTCCCACCTTCACTTAAATTTGGCAATATGGGAGTGCTTCCCCAAGCTGTTTAACTATTTTAGATTCACAAACTAGAATAAAACAGTCCAGTGATTTATCAGTAAGATTGATGTTTTAGAAAAAATATATATTAATAATGTTTATTAATTAAAAAATGTATTAAAATGTAGAACCAATAATGAATATGCATTGCGAATAGATAATAATAGACAACTAAATATGAAGAAAGATGGCAAAAGAATTTGTAGAAACAAATGGAGTGAAGACAGAATGTGTCACCAAGCCAGCAGAGGAGCCTTACCTCTGGGTGATCTGCATTCACTCCTCTGCGACAACTTCCTGTTCCAGGACTATAAATTCTGCAGCAGGCCACTCAACTGCAGGCTGGATTGTTCGCCTGTTCTATTGTTGTTCCCGAGTTTCTGAGTGTTTTCAGTTATAGATTCCCTGGTTTTGACCCTGCCTGTCTTCTGATTCTGTGATTGTTTGCTGCCTGTATTTGGATTTTGTTATTGCCTTGCCTCTGATACATCTGTTTGCCCTGTTTGACACCTGCCTGCTTTGACCATGCCTTCGTTTAATAAAAGCCTGCACATGGATCAGCATGCCTCAGACCCCTCATTCGTGACAGAATGTCTCTACTAGGACCACAACCTTAATGTGGTGGAGGGGTTTGAGTCCCTCAGTGGCCCTAGGAGCTATATGGCCCTGGTAGGGTATCCTAAAGCAAACAGGTCCTAGTTGACAAGCTAGACAAAGAGCGGTTCAGTTGGATCTGTTGGCGGGGAAGAAGCCGGACAGAACACGACAGGCCCAAATGTACTGTGAAGGTCTGTTGGGCAACCCCTGAATCGGTGGTGGACACGGAAGTAAGGGAATGGCGTCAAGCTGAAGAAGAGAGTCCTATCAGGCCTTGTTGGCTTGTGGGACTCTTTGAGCAGATTGATCTTCCAGTTTTTAGAGGTGATCAGTTGACATCTCGCCCCTCTCTTCACCTGTAATATTGAGTTGAATATGTTTTAACAGAATTAAAAAGCTGTGAAAAGTGTGTTGGTTGTGTGGCAATTATTACACAAAACGCAGAAAGAGCCATTACATTAGCCACTAGGGGCCTTTTTCCTATCTTATGTTTCTTTCTTTCACTACGTTTACATAAGATTTAGCAGCAGTATTGTGCCACTATTATTTGTGAGAGATTTCATGCTTTACATTTGCATTTAAAAATATATGTCCAATATTTGTTTCTTATTGATAATGATAAATGAGCACAAAACCATTTTTGTGACCAACCATTTTATTGATCAGTTAAATATAAAAGGAACAAAAAACAATCTAATTCAATGTGGATTGCTGTTGTATGTTTTTGTAGGTTGTCTGGCTGCATGGTGACAGAGGAAGGCTGTGGTTATGTGTCTTCAGCTCTGACTTCAAACCCCTCACACCTGAGAGAGCTGGATCTGAGCTACAATCATCCTGGAGATTCAGGAGTGAAGCTGCTCTCTGAAAAACTGGAGGATCCAAACTGCTCACTGAACAAACTCAAGTATGTTATGCAGGAGAGGTTTTTGGGGTTAATTGTTTAACCCTTATGCATTTTTTGTCCATTTCTGACCAGAGAATATTTTTTAAATTAAAGCTTCACCCGAATGGTACACTGTAAAAAAATCTGTAAAAAAGCGGTAAAAGACTGGCAGCAGGGCTTCAGAGATATTCCGTTAAATTACAGAAAATAACCATTTCACAAAATTACAAGCAAAAACTGTAAAAATACAGAATTGAATTTACAGTCAATTAAATTACAGTATATTACCATTGATAATATTTTTTAAACTATTAAAAAACTGACAAATTACGTGAAATTACATATAAAACCCACCAACTTTCAAGTTTATCACTGTAAATTTAAGGTTTTAATTAGTTATTTTATATAGTTGCTATGTCCATTTAAAGTAATTTATTTTTAAAGTACAATTTTTACAAAGAAAATACAAAGAAATAACGTTTAAAAATGCAGTAAGCACTTTTTCTTTATAAAAATGTTGTATATTTACATGATTAATTTTACTGAATAAATCTGTAATTTAAAGGCATTTAGAAGTTATTTTATGTCTACCTAGAATAAGTTTGTAAAACATTAAACAACAAAAAATGTATAAAAATGTAGTAAATTCATAACATAAACACAAATGTGTGTAGATATACAATTTAATAATTCATTTTCCAGAAATTAGAGTTTCAAATGTTTGGACAATAGAGAAATGATCAGAACACTTAGAAATAGTAAAAAAAAAAAGCTACATTTTCAGCAATTTTCTGTAAAATTAACAATTCAATTCAATGCATAATAATTAAATGAACCTGCACATTCACCGTATTAGTTATTATACTAAAGCATTGGATGTCAATTTAAAAGAATAATACAATTATAGGAAATACATGTTATATACAGAACATGCTAAATTTGTACATTAAATGCATTTGATATATACACATTTCTACATTTGCAACGGCAAATAAAACATACAGTGTAATGTAAAATACAAAGTCCCAGTTAGTCTAACACAGTAGACATAGCAGTTTTTTTTAAGGGTGTCAGTATTAAAGAGATAGTTCACCAAAAAACTAAAATGGCCCCCTGATTTACTCACCTGATATACGTCTGATTGTGCTTATCTGAAAAAGAAAGACATATACACCTTGGATGGTTTGAGTGCGAGTCAATGCTGGATTAGCTGCAGAGTCTTGGTAGTACATGCTGGAAGGTCTGCTAACAGAGTAGTACAACAGTCCAGTCTGGAGAGAACAAGAGCTTGGACAAGGAGTTTTGTAGCATGCACCATAAGAAAGGGTCTGATCTTCCTAATGTTGTACTGGGCAAATCAGCAGGATCAGGTCAGTGCCGTATGGTCAGAAAAGTTTGTGTGTCAACTAGAACGCCAAAGTTGGGTCAGCTGAAATCATAAAAGCGGTTCTGTCTTGGCAAAGCTGATGGTCATTCAACATTCAGCATGACATTTGGGTCCAGGAAGCAGAGATGAGAGGAGCAACCGTTGGGATGCCAAGCTGAAATCAAAGAAAGAGATGTGTGTAATTACAGTAGCAGTAATATAAAAAAACTCATGTTTATGAATCATTGACCCATTGTCATGATACAGTGGCATGCAAAAGTTTGGTAACCCTTTACAGAATCTATGATCATATACAATGCATGTTATTTTTAATGGAGTACTGTCCTGAGTAGGATATTTTACATAAAATGTGTTTACATATAGTCCACAAGACAAAAATGAGCAGAAATGATTTAAATAACTTTTCAAAAGTTTGGGAACAGTTGGTTCTTAGTACTGCGTGTGAATGGCTACCTGGATGATCTATGAATGTTTTTGTTTTTTTTTTTGTCATAGTTATTCACGAGTCCCTTGTTAGTTCTGAACAGTTAAACTGAGTACTGTTCTTCAGAAAATCCTCCAGCTCCTGCAGATTCTTCAGTATATTTGAGATATTCTGGATCATTCTTCCTTAGGACCAGTGTTCTTTAAAATACAAAACTCGTGTAATCCCACGTACATCTGCAAACAGATGCACATTTAAAACTGTTGTAGGCTAATCTAATTTCAGTCACTTGTGTTTCATAAACACATTAACTGTCTGGATCACAATCCATAACCAACAAAATAAGTGTAATTATTTCAGCCACTGTGAGAAAAGGCTATAAAATATTATGCATAATATGCATCTGCAGCATTCTCACAAGGCGATAACGCTATGGCCGGGATGCCTTCTTTGTGTTTATAGATGTGGCGTAATGACACAGAGGCATGCTTAAATTTCCCGTGAAAACCCTACCCGAACCACTCAATTTAAAAACATTATTATAAGCTAAACATTGTGAATCGGGCTAAAGTAAGGCGATAGTTTTGAACACTGGCTGATTATGTATATTATCAAAAATGTATTTTGTGTAAATGTTTAACTCAGAAAAGTTACGGACTGCCGCTTTAATGCATCATGTTTCCTTCAGGAGCATAAGTGAATGCTTGAAACTTTAATAGTTGAGTTTGAGTCCCTCAATTGTGAAAGTCAGTGTGAAAAGATGGATCTCAAAAAAAATAAAAATCACAGTCACTGCTGGAAAGGGTTCACATATAGAAAAGATGCTGGAAAACTAAAGAATCTGCAGGAGCTGGAGTCTTTCTAAAGAACATGCTCAGTTTAACTGTTTAGACCAAACAAGGGACTCGTGAACAATTATCACACAACAACAACAACAACAAAAAGTCATAGATCACCCAGGTAACATACAGTATTAAGAACCAAGGATTCCCAAACTTTTGAAGGGGGTTATTTGAATCATTTCAGCTATTTTTTGTCTTGTCTTATTCATATGTAAACATCTTTTATGTAAAATATCTTACTCAGGACAGTACTAAACATGCAAATAACATGAGTTTTGTATGATCTCTCTTATTTTCCTCAAATGATTCACATTTTCAGATTCTGCAAGTGATTACCAAAATGTTGCATTCCACTGTATGTACATGGAGAGGAGAAGTGCTCCAAGCAGTAGCTAGATGTTGCATCTTAAAGCTCCCCCTCCAAGACACCCCAAAGGACCTACCTGAGAGTTAAGACTGGAACCACAGGAGTGAGGTTCCTAAGACACCTTTTGTCAAAAAAGGGTTGACAGGACAATCAGGTGGATAACTGTGCCAAAAGCCGCAGAGAGAGATCCAGCAAAATGAGAACAGATGACTTAGAAGCTGATCTTGCCACTCACAGACTTTTAACGACCAAAAGCAGGGCAGTCTCAGTTGAGTGTCCACTTTTAAAACCAGACTAGTTAGGGTCCAGGAGGTTGTTCTGGATGAGAAAGCAGAGGTTCAACAGGACTCATTCATTGTTATTAAACAAATACAATTGTCTAATGAAGTGTTTTATTGATACAATTTTGCTTAATAGGAAAAAATACTTCTTCTGCATATCACTTTGAGTTGTGTTTTTTTTTTTTTAAGAAAGCGGTCCAAGATCTGTTACAGCTGAGTGGGTATACCAACATTTTGATTATCCAAAAATGTAATGTAGAAAGCATAAAAGGTAATCCATAGGTTAATTAAACAAAGCACTACATTTTAACTGTAAACGTCTGTTTCTGCTTAAAATGACAACGATTGTTGTTCCATTACATAATGTAAGTTTCTTTAAAGTGCTTCTTCCTCAAGATTTACAGACATGTTTACAAGCAGCTGTTTTACACTGATTTTGATTATTAAAGGGATACTCCACCCCAAAATGAAAATGTCTTGAGTACCCC
>NW_025047683.1:102500-147500 GCF_018831695.1 Puntigrus tetrazona
TCGTGCGACCTACTAACCTGTTCTCTTTTCCCCAAGAAAAGGACAGTTAGCTCTAAACAACACTGTCAGCTAAATGCTGGATCTGAACGAGTTAGACACATCGTAGTAGCGCGCACTTGAAAACAGAAACAATCAACTAAACAAGAAAACACCTGCGTACACACTGAGCTGCTGAACGCTCTGTATTTTATTATTATTATTTTTATTTTGCATTTTTATGCCAACTGGGTAAAATATAATAAACTTGTTTTCCTTGTAGTTACTAAAAAATCATCCCATGGCCAATTTAATGTGGGCTACATTAATTATTTAAAAGTTTTGTCAATTATTTATAAATTCACTAATGTATCAATATAATATATTTCATATTAGTTTTAAATATGAATTTTAAAGTAAAGCACAGCCTAAATGTATTCTAATATGAAGTATGAACTATCATAGTAACTGGAGTCCTGCTAGAAGAGACCCAGGCTTGGAATCACAGACTATGAGAGATTTGATTTTGAGTTGGAATCACTGTCACGTCACAAAAAGTGAGTTTTGGTTGAAAAGCCAATAGTGGAATAGTGTTTACATGAGATGCAAACATTTTCAGACGATGCAGTTTAGTGCACGGGTTCATCCGTTTGAATCAAATGAACCAATTTAAAAGAATAATTCATATGGATACTGCATTTCAGTGGTTTTCACTTATAAAACAGTTACAGAAAGGATGTCCCACCTTCCTTTTATGGCGGATGTTGCTTTCATCTTTCACAATGAATTCCCTTCTTCCACCAATCCGTTGTCCTGTCTTGCTTTTGAACATCTTCAAGGCTTTCCTGCAGACAAATCTCAGTTTCCTGGCCAGAGCTTCCAGCAATGCCATCCTGGACCATGTCCACTTGACGTAAACGTAATCCTTGACTGAATCTGCAATATTGAAAGATTTATGTGAAAACATTTTTAAATGAGATGAATTGTGTTTTATTACACCTACCTGTATATAAAAGTCATCCGATTTTGTAAACGTGTCTTGGTCTTGTAAAATATTGATCCTGACCTGCATGATCTTGTCACTTTTTCATTGTGTGCTCTTTGCTGACATATCCTACCAAAGTACCAAAAACAAATAAATGAATTAATGAATTAAATAAAAAGTACAGCAACACATATAATTTTGATTTGAATCAGTCTTCCATTTTGATGTAAAAAGGGTGTCTTAAGGGTGTGTATATTTATCATTGGTATTCATCTTTGCTTTATGTCTTCCTCAGTTTCATTTTTTTACATATTCTGCATTTCTTTGTTGAAGGCATTAGCCTGTTTTTTTGAACCATTTAGTTATTTTTCCTTTTACGTCCTTGTTCTGACAAAGCGTTAAAATCTTTCTTGCAAGTCTCATTGTTGGACTGTAGCTTCTCCTAAAACGTCATACGAACCAGAAGAAACCGGTCGAACCCTTCAGAAGACGTCTTTTCCTCACATGATTTGTTATAAAATGTACCTTTTTAATACAACAACTCGAACTATAGAATGATATAGATATCGTTCGATTCGTGATTAAGCGAGGCAATAATGTTTAATTTTTTTTTTTTAAACTGGTTAAACATTTTAATTACGCGGCAACAGCGCCGAGCGTTGTTCCTCTCTCACACTCCTGCACACCAAACCTGGAACTTCTGACCATCAAATGTCGCCCTTTCTATCTTCCATGGAATTCAGCTCAGTCATAGTCAGTTCCGTTTACATTCCACCTAAAGCGGACACGGACACTGCAATATGGGACTTACACGACCACCTCACTACACACCAGTTACAGCACCGGGGCGCTGCACTCATTGTGCTGGGGATTTTAACAGTGCAAACCTCAAGTGCGCACTGCCGAACTTCTCACCAGCACATCACCTGCCCCACCAGGGGCGAAAGGACACTGGATCACTGCTACACACCTTCAGAGAGCTACAAGGCAAAATCATGCCCACCGTTTGGTAAATCGGACCATGCCGCCATTTTCCTTGTACCTGTTTACAAACAGAGGCTGAAACAGGAAGCCCCGGTACAGAGGAGGTGTCACGCTGGTCTGACCATTCGGTGGCGCTCTGCAGGACGCTTTGGATGACGCAGACTGGGCCATGTTCAGGTGTAGCTCCGAGGACGTCAACATGTTCACGGAAGCGGTGGTGGGATTCATCGGGAAACAAGTGGATGACACAGTAGAGAAAACCGTCATCAGGACGTTTCCCAACCAGAAACCGTGGGTAGACAAAACTATCCGTGACTCTCTGAGATCCCGCCCGCAGCCTATAACACGGGATTGTCACCGGAGATATGACCGAATACAAGGCTGCGTCGTACAGCGCGCACAGAGCGGTAAAGGAGGCAAAGAGGCGCTACGGGAGGAAACTAGAGTCACAGTTTCAACACAGTGACTCTAGGAGCCTTTGGCAGGGACTGAGAAACATCACAGACTATAAAACGCCAACCTCCAGAGTGGAGAGCGCGATGCTTCTCTGGCAGACAAGCTAAATAACTTTTATGCTCATTTCGAGGCTGCAGCTAAGCACGCTAATCACGCTTAGCGCCGTTAGCGGTATGATGAACAGTATGCATGCCGAGAGAGCCGGAGAGGAAATCGCGTTCACCATTTCGGAGCACGACATATAAGGAGAGCATTCAGGAGAGTGAACACCAGGAAGGCAGCAGGACCTGACGGCATCACAGGTCGGGTTCTGAGAGCCTGTGCTGACCAGCTATCACCGGTGTTCACTGAGATATTTAATCTCTGTCTGAAACAGTCTACAGTCCCCTCATGTTTCAAACAGTCCATCATTGTTCCTGTGCTGAAGAAACCTCAACCATCTTGCCTTAATGATTACCGCCCTGTAGCTCTGATGTCTGTAGTGATGAAGTGCTTCGAGAGACTCGTCAGAAACTTCATCACCGCATCACTACCGGACACACTAGACCCACTACAGTTTGCGCACCGCCAAACCGGTCTACGGAGGATGCCATCACACACCTCCACCAAAAACCACAAGCCACCTGCATTTTAGGAAACGGAACTATGTGAAAATGCTATTCATGGACTATAGTTCAGCGTTCAACACCATAGTTCCCTCCACACTCACCTCGAAGTTGGAGGTCCTGGGACTCAGCCCATCCCTCGCGTCACTGGATCACCAACTTTCTGACCGACAGACCACAAGCCGTCACGGATGGGAAAACACACCTCATCCTCCCTCACTTTCAGCACTGGAACCCCTCAGGGTTGTGTTCTGAGCCCCCTGCTGTACTCGCTGTACACACATGACTGTGTGGCCACTACAAACTCCACCACCATCATTAAATTTGCTGACGACACTGTCGTGGTGGACCTGATCTCCAACAATGATGAGATGGCCTACCTTCAGGGGATCAACAACCTGGAGAGATGGTGTCAGGAGAACAATCTGCTCCTGAACGTCAGCAAAACAAAGGAGTTAATAGTGGACTTCAGCACGAAGCAGGTGCACTCTTACCATCCCATCAAGATTGACGGGACCCCAGTGGAGAGAGTGGACAGGTTTTGGTACCTGGGTGTTCACATCACGCAGGACCTGTCTTGGTCCTGTCACATCAACACCCTGGTGAAGAAGGCCCTGCAGCGTCTATACCATCTGAGGCGCTTAAGGGACTTTAGACTCCCATCTCAGGTGCTCAGGAACTTTTACACCTGCACCATCGAGAGTGTCCTGATGGGAAACTTCACTTCCTGGTTTGGAAACAGCACCATGCAGGACAGGCGAGCTCTTCAGAGTGGTAGTGCGGTCAGCTGAGCGCACCATCCGCACTGAGCTCCCTGTGCTGCAGCACATCTACAACAAGCGGTGCTGTACCAGGGCCAGGAACATCGTGGAAGACCTCAGCCATCCCAACAATGGACTCTTTTCTGCTGCTGCGTTCAGGAAAGCGCTTTCTTCCCTGAAGGCAAACACAGAGAGAATGAGGAGGAGCTTCTTCCGCAGGCCATTCGGAGTCTGAACCAGAGAACACCCAGGACCTAATCACCGAATTCCCATGTTCACCCCTCTTTCCCAGATACTCACCACTTACATTTGGAAAATTGCACTAGTTACTTTGCACTGGACATTCACACAGCCACTTTACACTTTACACTTTATATCTTATACTTTATATTTTATATTCTATACTTTATTTTATTTTTTATACTTTGCACACGTTTTTATACATATTTTTATATTTTATATTTATATTGTCAGAGGAGGGTCCCACTTGCTTTCTAGCGGTGGGACGAGCTCATTCACGCACCCTTCCTGGACCCACGAGGACACCAGCGTGCATGCACGGGGAAAAGACCGGTCTCTCGAGGAGAGGCGCGTGCGGCATTTAACGGCGCGGTGACAAGGCTAAATCCCTTTCAGGTGTGCCTCGTCACACGCCGCCAGACCTGAACAATACCACGCCCCTCCTCTCGAACACACCCACTCCCGTCGGAGCCTGGTGAAGGGCGGCGAATAAAGGGCGGGGTGAAGATGACAATAACGAGAAGGGCAGCCAACTCGTCACATTCCCCTCCCCAAGCGTCAACCCCGTCAAGCAGTCGCCGCCCACGCAGGAGTGCTACCTTCCTCAACCAGGCTCCAGCAGCGGCGGGGCAGGGATTCCTCTCCGGGCAACTCCTCTCGCACCGGGACAGAGAAACCGGGAATTAGTCGATATGCTCAACCAGCCACCGGGTAAATGACAGTACAAGCAAGCGTCACTTACCCTTCCTGGTGGCTGGGAGCGAGTCTCCGTTGTTCCTCCGTCCCGGCGTGGGTACCAGCGAGAGGGGATGACGTCATCAGATGTCGCCCAACTGTGCCGTCTAAGCTCCGCCTTGCCCGCATTCTCCACCAGTGTGACGGGAGGAGCCAACGACAGACACAGTGGGCGTGGCGTCAGGCCTCGGAGAGGCTTTTATTGACAAAATAATACAAAATAAAGTGTCCAGGGAAAGTGTCCAAATAAAAAAAGGGGAACTGGTGCCTCGTTGTGCTTCAGGGAAGTGTAAGGTCAGGTAGTGTTCCAGGGGCAGGGTCCAGGTAAGGGGGCGGAGTCCGGCCGGTCGCACGCGCCTCCTCTCCTGTTCGGGGCGCGGCGGCGACTTCTTCTGCGGCATCTCCGTCGCTTCTTTCCTCCGGTCGTCAGGGCTTTAGAGGATCAACGGCTCGGGAGCCAAATCGTCACAATATATATATATATATATATATATATATATATATATATTAAATTTTAAATTTTTTTCTATTTTGATGCTGGACGGTTGTAAAGAACATTTCACTGCATGTCGTTACCATGTATGTATGTGTATGTGACAAATAAAATTTGAATTTGAATTTGATTTGATTTGAAAGCTCAGTATTAACGAGCTTTACAGGTCTTGAGTCCAAAAGCATTTCTTGCATAAATTGCATGAACCCTGTTAGAATACAATAATTCAAATTACAAACGAAGAAGTCCCATGTTTTATTTATTTTTGTATCTAGTTGAATCAGCACGTGCGCGTGATCGTAAATGTTCATTTTATATAGCAGTTCAACACAAGTTTATTGAGTGAGTTACATGGTCTTTTTTTCTGGTTTACTAATGAAATGGATTAAAACAAAGCCAGAGCAGAGCTGATGTGCATCTCGAGCAACGCTTCTGTGTTTTGTTTTTGAATCAATCTGTTTTTGTTCGAACCTAGTGAGCCATTTGTGATTTATTGATTTGATCCTAAATGAATCAGCCATTTTGAAATAATCGTTTGATTCATTTGAACAGACACGTGCTGCCATCTACTGGTTGTTTTAGTGTCATGTTTATGTACCTATGACCAACCTAAACCAGCACCAAAACACAGTCATTAAATATTGAATTATTTTTTTGTTATTTTAATGTTAGTGTTGTTAGTGTTTTGACACACTACATTGTGTGTGCGTGCTTTAGTTTAACCTACATTGTAAGGACCAAGTATCCCCACAAAAAAACAAATAAATCCTTAGCTAATTAAACTACCACTTTTAGCTGTGCAATTTTACTTATTAATTCATGAATAAAAAAGGTTATTGTTAGTTAATAATAATAGAATATTCATATTGAGTTTTTCATATGTTCCTCTGTAGCTATTCAGTAAACTTGGGTCATTTACACCAATTAATAAAATTGATGAAATATTGAAATATACTTGATCTGTGACAAAGTTGAAGCTATTGAGCGTAGGACTGTATTGTTGTTTCAGTATAGATATTTAGATAGATGGAGAGTTACAGTACAACAGTGTTTACAGTGTTTTTTAGATTCCATCAGGATCAGCAACAGCACCGACTCAACGGGTGTCTGTTCAGAAACTGAAGGAGGAAAATGCTTTTATAAAAGCTAAAATTCAATTCTTAGAAGATAAATCCAAGGACATCGAAAGCGAGAGAGATTTTCTGCGTAGGAGCCTGACTAACGGTAAGCTGTTTTATCTCTAAAATCAACTATACTTTACAAGCAGTTATATGATATGCTTATCATGTGTGCTACAGTACAAATAGTTATAAATGAATGTTTTACTTCAGGAAACGGACATAGTCCACATTATAACATACCCTGGTATATAATGGAGCAGTGTACTCCAGTCTGAGTCTGTCGTTGTTTTAAATTATATTTTGTGGTGTTCGTTAACAAAGGTAATAAAGTGTTAACATTTAACAATAACTTTAGATGGGAAGTTGGCAAAAATGGAAGAAATTAAATGTGCTGTAAATATAATTTGGTTTGTATTCTTATCAGCCCTTTCAGCAAAGAAAGACATGGGAGCTTCATGCTGAGTCAAAGTCTTCCAGTACAGAAGACGAATGTCATACAGAACATAAAAGAAGACAATGAGTAGACGACAAATTGAGAGGAAAAGAAACATCACAAAGTTGACTCATCATCCTCATCTGAATCAATCTCAACTCAGTCCTCTTCATCCCCTGCACCCCGAAAATCCAGCAAACATAAGGATAAAGCCAAGAAAAGGAAAGTGAACAAAAAGGAAAAATGCACAAGAGGTATGTCTTTTAACAGTCCATACATTTATTTCAATTTCAATTTCAATTTCAAAAACTTTATTTGTCCTCAAGGGGCAATTTTAAGACATATTGAGCAGCACAATAGAATACATTTTAAATACAATTAAATACACAATACAGTTTATGAATTAGTTACAAACAAAATTACATTTTAGAGTTTAAAAGCAAAATAGATTTGGGAACAAAAGTAGCCCTCCTTCTCTGAGTTCTACAAACAGGACAACGTAATCGCCGCCCAGATGGAAGCCATTCAAATACTGGATGGAGAATATGTGAGGATCCTTGATGATCTTATTTGCTAGCCTGAATATCTGCTGATCATATATACACGAGAGGGATCTGACAGGCAGGCCAATTATTCTAGAGCACACTGTAACAACACTCTGCAGCTGATTTCTGTTCTGTACACTAATAGAAGAAAACCAACAAGACAAAGAAAAAGTGACAATGCTCTCTATAAAAGAATAGTAAAAAGTCAGCATAATGTCTTTACAGACTCCAAATGAGCCAAGTTTCCTAAGGAGATACTGACGTTGATGGCACCTCCTAAGAATGTCCTCTGTATTGGTTGAAAATTTCAGTTGATTATCAAAAATAGTGCCCAAATACTTGTATTCCTCGACTAACTCCACAGGCATACCATGAATGAAGGTGGTGACTGCTGCAGCAATTTCCCTCTGCTTGTTAGAAAAATTCACCACCATCTCTTTCATTTAATTCTAGGTGTGAGCTGTCACACCACTCTACAAACTCCTGTAGAACGGGTCCATGATTTTGTGAGGAATCTGACAACAAAGACAGAAGAACTGTATCATCAGCATACTTGATTAAATAGCTTTTAGGTAGAGTTGATCTGCAGTCATCAGTGTACAGGATATAAAGCAGGGGTGAAAGCACACATCCCTGGGGGAGCCGTGGAGGTATAGCGAAGATCAGAGAAAACATTATTGACCAAAACTTTCTGAGACCTATTAGTCAAAAAAATCGATTATCCACAAGATTAACTGGTCATCTAGATGAAAACGAGAGGAAAGTTTATTGGCCAAAACATGAGGCTGCAAAGTATTAAATGCTGAAGAAAAATCTGCAAACAGAAGTCTGACTGAAGTTCCAGAATGCTCCAGATGTTTATGAATAGCATCTATAATGAATGTTTTTGCATCATCAACTCCTCTGCCTGCACGATATGCAAACTGAAGTGGATCTATCAAAGAGTCAGTTGCTCTGATAATATGATTTTTAAAATCCTCTCCATAGCTTTCATCACCAGAGATGTCAGAGCCACAGGTCTTAAGTCATTCAATACTGTGATCTTATTTTTCTTAGGGATGGGAATAACTGTGGAATGTTTCCATAATTGAGGTACAATGCAGCTATCCATTGAGTTCTGAAACAAAATACGAAAAACATCCCGAGCTGCTGAGCACAATACCTCAGGACACGTCCACTGATATTATCTGGGCCAGATGAACTCCTCTCTTTAGTTCCTCTAAAAGCTCTCACAACATCCTGTGTACTGAAAATATAAGCAGAATTATCTGATTTAAGTTGAGATCTTATTACCTCGAGCTGTGTAGAATTATCTGACTCAAATCTGGTGAAGAAGGAGTTAAGATCATCAGGTAGGGAATCAAAACTACTGCCCTCCACTTGTATGATTTTAGAGTTGCTTGTAACCGCATTATTAATGGAAGCCATAGTTTTAAGACCCTGCCAAGCTGAACGAAGGTTTCCATCAGTGAACTTCTGCTCCACTTTATTCTTATACTTCATCTTGGCAATTTTAATAGCCCTCTTGACCTCTTTATTAACCTCCTTTTTCTCCATTTCAGAGCCAGTGAAAAAAATCCTCTTTTTCCTATTCAAGATCTCCTTTAGCTCTTTGGTAATCCAAGGTTTATTGTTAGAAAATATAGTAACTGTTTTTGAAGGAATAATACTTTCAACACAAAAAGAAATATATGATGAAACTGTATCTACCTGCTCATTAAGGTTTTGGGAGATGGAAAGAAGGACATCCCAATCTGTGGATTCAAAGCATGCTTGAAGAGATTGAATACTTTCATGATCCACTGTTTGATGGTTTTGGTAACCTTCTTTACTCTCCTAACAACTGGTATATATTTTGGAGCAAGTAGAACTGTATGATGGTCAGCAGAGCCTAATGGAGGAAGGGGAAAACTCCTAAATGCATCTGGAACTGAACCATAGCATTTATCTAATATTTTTCCCAAACGAGTGTTGCAATTGACATACTGCTGATAGCCTTTTAAAAACTTATCAGGACAGCAATGATTAAAGTCTCCCAGAATGAACTTTGGAGAGTCTGGTGATAGCTGTTCCATTTTATTTAACGTGCTCATAATATGCTCAGTAGCTTTTGTAACGTTAGCTCTGGGATGGATATAAATCAAAATAAAAAAAAAGTTGTGGAAATTCCCTGGGGAGATAAAAAGGGCGAAGAGAGACAGCCAGAAGCTCAATGTCTGAAGTACATATTTTCTCCCTCGTTATGACCGTAGAACACCAGCTATCATTTACATATAAACATACGCCGCCACCATGATGTTTTCCCGTAAGTTTACTGTCTCGGTCCAGACGCAACGGTGGAGCAAATCCATTTATATGCAGCGCATCTTCATCATCATTACTCTTAAGCCACGTTTCCGTAAATGCGAGAATTGAAGCAGTTCTATACTCATGCATGTGATAGACATTGGCTTGAAGCTCGTCAATCTTATTTCGAAGAGAGCGCACATTCGCCATGATAATAGACGGGAGCACACGTTGTTTCCTTGTCTCCCGTTTCAGTCTGGCTTTAACGCCGCCCTTCTTCTTTCCTCTTCTATTCCCCTTAATACTGTTACTGGTAAAGTTGAATTGATTGGATAAATCCGCCCGAAGTATTTCCTCAGGAAAACCATCCGTAAGAACAGTATAACGTGAATGAAGTCCGAGCTGCATTAAACTATCTCTGGTATATGTAATCCGAAAATTATCAGACCAGTTCTTTATGTTTCATTTTATTTATTTCTTTATTGAAAAACGCATTGGAATGAAATGGGAGAGGCTGATACTTTTTTTTGAAATAAACTTTTAAAATAAAAATAGATAAATAAGAAAAATGTGGAAACATTTTGATGTTTGACGAAACAAACTTTTTTTAGTTTAAGAATTGTCACAAATGATGAAGTGATGAAGTGCACAACAGTCTTCATTAAATACTCCTAAAGAAAACAAAGGAGATCACATGAGAATACAAGCACTTCACTTAGACAATACCAGACAACAAACTAACTGGGTTCCCATGGACCCTAAAGTCTAAAATGTATTCATTAAAATGTTTAAAAATGTAACATTTATTTGATTATAAGACGTCTCAGATATACATATCTAGATGAAATCGTTATGCACCAAGAGCTTGTAACACTCCAAAGAGAAAAGAAAGACTGAAACTGCATCAAATGAACCCTTTAAATAAACAGCCACATTGAGCTTCAAACCCTAAAATGCAAACACTGTTTATAGATCTTATTTACAATTTGTGCAATTCATTATTTTTTGAAATCCATTTGTCATTAATTTACTTTACACCAAAAGCCCCTAAAGCTGAAATTCAGAAAGGAGGTCTGGTCAGAATCTTCTGAGAGAAGACGAATGATCCTGCAATGAAAAGAGTGACCTTAACCTCAACTGCATGTAAATCTAACCCCCAAAACAAATGAATAGCTATTGAAATAGAATAATAGAGGCACTTTAAAATTATTATTATTATTATTATTATTAAGTTCTTCTCCCTCTTAGACCCTAATTTTCCAAGTTAAGCTTCTCCTAACTTTTGACATACAACCAAATTCAGCAAAGACCTTTTGGCTGTAATATTTGTAATCCTTGTAGCAGATGTCAGACTTCCATTTATTTATAACACACTAATCTTTTATTGTCTGTTCTTTGTTAGTCTTTTTTCCAGAGCAAGCCATGAACAGATACAAGAAGGTCTTGGGCTATTTGAAAGGCGTACTTCAAATGCGGTGTGGATAGAAAGACAATTGTGGATACTGCTGCAGTCTCAGAGCTCGAAGCATGTGACAATGAGGCACACAAACATCTGCCTGCCACATTACAAAGAGGACAGAAACTCTCTGATTTTGTCTGATTTTTCAGATTTTATATCGCGTGTCCCATATAAACAGAAATAGGACATCAGGTACAAGTCTGTTATTAGGTTACTGATAATGTAACAGTCTTGTGAATTAGTTAAAATGTTAAAGCACCTGATTTGTTCCTATGTAGTTATTGATTAATGAAGGATCAGTATTTTAAAGTGTTACCACACAATGTATTCATCAATGAATGAACTTGTCATACAAAAGACAAGTAACATTTTTTTACATGCAAATCTTTTTGTTTGTTTCTTAACACCTGTGCAAATTGCTTACAGTAACAGGAACACATACTATTCAACAATATGTCATATCCTTCTGAGTGACTAGACTGGATATGCATTAAAACTCGAGTCAAGTCTCTAAAACTTAAAGATGACCACTGTGAATTTTAAACACTTTTACCACAAAACACTGTTAAACTTTACATCACTTACTGCAATCACAGGACATTTTCAACAAGATAATCTCTTCAGTCTTTAATGCTTTCCATCACAACTTCTACCTCAATGACAATCTTAAATGAGGCTGGACTGAGATTCAGAGAAGAAGGAGTCACAGCACCTTCATGCTCAACAAGGAGAATTCAAAGATCAAGGTGGTGGAACAAGTGATCATCAGCAGAGTCCTAACAACAGAACACATTCAAGACATCACTCATTAAATAACTATCAATTATGTTAAACAAATAGTCTGACACAGAGAAAGTAATGTACAAATTGGTTATGACTGCTTTATCAACTCTTCATTATTTACCTAAAACCCATAAGACAGTTCATCATCAAAACAGAAATAAAGATATTTCTTGGTTTGTTTTAAAAAGCTGTATCAACGACAATAATGTTACATTCTATGACATAATTACATAAACAGCTAAATTAAAAGGTAACGTTATAACTGAACTGTGAACCGACAGAAAAAAGCGTCTATCGGCACATTAACACTTTTTAGAGTTTAACATCGGTCCAGATATTAGGTTACCACTTTCTTCAGAAAGATATCTACAGATAATATCCTTTATTAACTGAAGAGATTGTGTCATTTTCTCGATTGATGGGGGGTAACATCTCGCTACATGGTGAGGGTCTTCCCACATCTATTAACGTCATGCTAACGCCTGATAATAATCACAGTGTCGCTACACGAACTGATCACATCGAACGAGCTGTTCAAAGTAATATAGATCTGCCGTAGATTCTGATCTTCACCTCTGTGTGTCTGTAGCACGAGACAGACAGGGTGCTGTATGTAGAAACACAGCGAAGTTATTAAAAAGAAGATGCATCATTTTTAAACCCACAAAAGTCTGATCAGGAATTGGTCAAAATAGCAGCAAGCACACATAGAGATACGGGGTATGACCCTCAAGACAAAATTGCATTACATCAGATTTCTAGATCTGAATCACGGTTAGACGTAAAAATAGTGGTGTTTCACAGAAGCTGTTGAGATAAATTGGAGGAAACACATTACAAAACGATCTATTTATACCTACACGAGGATCATTACTATGTTTTTGAATACTGTTATCATGGATTTAAAGAGCAGAACTCACATTACAACAATGTGCCGATTGTTTGAGATATTGTAGATCAGATTTATGTTATCAAACTCATAAAGAATCTCGTAAAATACTGTGACAAATGCTGTACACCGTAAAAAGTAATCATTGAATCTACTAAAGAAATGTTAGTAAACTGGACTGATTTAGGCAAGTTTGTTCATTTTACTTGGTTAGGCTATGTTACGTGAACTTTCAAGTGGAGCCAGTTGTTAAACTAAACGTCTTCAGTACACTCTACTTAACAGAATGTAGTGTAGCCTACTGGACTAAACGTCTGTTCATACAAATATCTGGCCTTAAAGACACTTTCATAGTTAATGTGATTAGAAAAAGCTGGTAATAGCCTACTATATGAAGATATAATATACAATACATATAATTTATAGAAATATATATAAAATAAAGTTCAGGGAAATTTGTGGATACATATTGCATTAAACAAAACGTAAATCAAAAATGTTGTTAAACATAACATAGTTGAAAATCAGCCTTAAGCAAAGTTTGGCATAAAACATCTAAAAAATAAATAAATAAAAATCACATTGATTTTGACTTCTTGATGTCTATTCATGCCATTTTAATTTTTTATAAAGATAGTCCTGGTGTCCTCTACAGAGGACATAAAATATGAATAAAATGTTAATTTAATTTTTTCTTTCTTATGCCTTAAATAATGACATGAAAAAATACTTAATAAAAGTTATCATTTTTCTATGAGTCAGGAGGATATAGGGAAAAAGAGAATTAAGTTACAAAGACTAATAATAATAATTTCTTCAAGGGATTATTTTGGTCTGGCACATGCTCAATGCAGACCTGTTTGAAGAAGTGCAGTGTTTGAGATGTGGCAGCACAAATAGGTATGTTGAGGATTATTTTATAAGCCTACTTTTCCGTGAACACTGTCGTTGCTATATTGAGCATACACTAAAGTCAGACGTAGTTTCAGTACCGAAGCGTCATTGCCTAAAAGATGTTAAAAACAACAATTCAGCACATGCTTCACAATAGTTTTTAGGTCATTTCTAAATGTTTTTTGGTCTGAGTTTCTGTAGTGAAAATCCTGTTTTCTGGATGCACAGGTAAGGTGTTGGTGGACTAACGTTACTTGAAGCACATTCTCACCCGCACGTAAATGCGTTTATTGTGTATAAAAACTGAAATTGAAATAATGTGATCAGATTATTTGTAACTTCTTTTTTTTTTTTGGAGTCACTGCATGGAGTCCAAAAGGATAGTGTCACCAAGCCAGCAGAGGAGCTCTTACCTCTGGGTGATCGGTAATCACTTCCTCTGCTGCTACTTCCTGTCCCAGGACTATAAAGACTGTTGTAGGCCCCTCACCTGCAGGTTGCATTGTTACGCCTGTTTCGTTGTTTCTGAGTTTCCTTGTATTTTCTGAGTTCTGGTTTCCCTGGTTTTGACCCTGCCTGTCTTCTGATTCTGTGATTGTTTGCTGCCTGACCTGACCTTCGCCTGTTTCTGGATTTTGTTATTGCCTCGCCTCCTATATATCTGTTTGCCCTGTTTGACGCCTGCCTGTTTTGACCATGCCTTCATTTAATAAAGCCTGCATATGGATCCGCACGCCTCAGACCCTTCATTCGTGACAGATAGAGATGGTGGAGGAGCTGAAAAAACGTGATTTTCAATTTCGTTACTTAACATTTACTTAAACTACTTTTCAGGTCATTTAGTTTGTGCATGTTAATTTCAGTGAAAAGTGACTGCTTAATGTCACTTATCTTTTCTTTTTCTTTCAGATTTTGGCAGAGTTAAGTCGAATATCTGTCAAAACCTGCCCACACTTTCTATGAAGCCTGTATTTATAATGCATTATAAGGGCATTCTTAATGCATTATAATACATGCATAATGCCTTATAAACAACATTATAATGTGTCGTATCATCTGATAAATAATCATAAAAACAGTTACAATGCATCATAATACTTACCTATTTGTGCCTATAAATATTTAGTGTAACGAAGAGTGTGATGACTTATAACACACAATGAACATATTATGAGTGGTCTTTAACTGCTTAAAGTAAAGGGATGAAAACAAAGTCTTCTTTTAAACATCTAAAAGCTTTATAACGTGGTATTAATATTTATAAGTGGTCCTTGTCTGCTTTAAGTAAAGTGACAAAAGTTGGGTATTCTTATAAACATCCATAAGATATCATGAAGTCATTATAAGAAGGTAACATCAAAGTAATGTGGAAAAGTACAAAGAAACAATATATTTCCAATGCAAATCATGTTTTATTCATTAAAACTGTAAAATTACAAGGTTTTACCACATACATTTAATTAACCAATATAAAGAGTTATAAACAGTTGGCGGTGCACAAAATTATGTTTCTTTACAGGCTGGTTAACTACATTCATGTAAGTTGTATTTTCTAATGTCATGTATAAAGCGGCCAAGAATGTGTGAGGATGGTTCCTGGCAAGCCAGTATTCCCATTCAATGACCTTGAGGTGCTCTTTCAAAAGTTTAGTTGTCCTGTTGCCACGGTGGCGCCATATATCCATTTTGTACGTCTTCCAGGCACGCTCCAAATGTTGTGTATGTGCTCTTGTTACTGGATCGACAAAATTCCTCTTGTGGCACACTGTGTGATGGTCATAGCCTGCCTGTGTCAAAGCCCTGCGATAAGCTCGCCATTCATCAGGAATTATACTGGAGCCTCTCCGGACATGCTTCAAAATATTTGGCAAGAGTTCATTTTTGACCGTCTTCTTACCACTTTGAGAATGGGTTTTCTTCTTGTCTGCTCAACTTCTAGTATGCCTAAAACCCATTTCTTGTTGCGTCGCAAAGCAGAACCAAATCTGCCACGGTTGTACTGTAAAACAAATGGTAGAAATCAGTACTACACAGTTTTATCACACATACATCTACTCTTCATTGAGTCAGATCACACTAATTGTTTAACACATTGTCCAAATGTACAACTGTGAAATTGCTGCAACCTAAATCCTCTAAATATTCTCATAAATTGCCACTACAACAGACTTATTGATTGCTGATGAATTTGCAGCACCTTTCTCTTATGTGAAAATTTGCTCTCATCTATGAGGACAAAGCAGTGATGACCTCCAACTTTCATTTGTCCTAGGTGCCCAAGTTTCTTTACTGCCCGTGTGCAGACCTTAGTAAAAGGTAGGCAATCCCAGAATGCACTGTGAACAAAACTTTTATATAACTTTATAGTCAGTGATTTTGAGCTGGACATAAACTGACATCTAACAACATGCACACAGTATGTAGAGAATCAAATAAGGGTAGTTACTGAGATACAAGTTATGTTTGCAAAGCATATTTCCATATTAGTTTTGCTATTTTCAGTTCAGTATATAAGTAAATAAATGAGTAAATAAAGTGATATTTTTATCTGGTATACTATATTTTTTCTTAAGTGTTATTCCTTTATGATTTAAACCTTTCATTTAAAAAAGAGGTCCTCTGGACCTTTAATAACACTTCAAAAGACAATAGGACCCATTCTAATCTGTAATATTGTCTATCTGCGGGGCTGGTAGAAAATTGTATTCTTACGAACTGTCGTAACTCCTCGGCATCTTCTGCAAACCCTGGTGAAAATCAGAATCATACTAACAAATCCCAAAAAGTACTAGTCTGCATACATATTTTAGCAATTTGAAAAACATGTAACTTACCAATGATATCCATCTCGACGTGGCTGTTTTTCAAGTTTCATTTTTTCTTTGCATTCGCATCGCATTCTCCGGTGCAAAAGACCCTTCTTCTGCATCCACAACACAATCTTTCGTTTGTGCGAAAGGGTGTTAGGTTTTCGAATTAAACACAAAAGTTCCTGCACTAATCTGGACATTTGAATTCAACCAGAAACTCATGGGTGCAGGCTCACTCCAAATCCGTTCAAAAGAATCGGCTTTCCGTTCGAATCACAAGACCACTCCAAAAGATGATGGCAATTCATTCCATTGGCATGCATGACAATGATGTGTTTTCATGCATACTTTCAATAATTGATACTTCCAGTAGTTACACTATTAACTTGCGTCTCGTTGTTTCTGAAGAATTGAGAAAATTAAACCTGAATCGGCTTGAAAACATGAAAGAATCAGAGTCGATTCAAAATTGAAGACTCCAAAACCCAGGAAGAATGACGCAGGCACGTCACAATCCATACGCACGCAGCGGCATTACCCGTCATACTCTACGAGACAAATCTGGACAATCATCCAACATCGTGACTGATTAAGTGAGTTTCTTTAAACACAATAGATAAGCACCATAATACAAGTAAATGTTAAATGTTAGTATTTGTAGAAATCGCTCACTAGGCCCATATAAAGTGGGGTAATCCAAATAATGTTTGTAAAATAGCTAAAAGGTTTTTATCCATATAGATTTAGGCATGGATATACATACGTTTTGTTGTTGTTGTTGTGACATGTTGTGAGATTTTTCATAAGAAGTTCTCAATTATTAGTGAATGAGACCAAATGATTTGAGTTGAAATGACTTAAAATTTGAATAGTAGCTGGCTAAGCAGGAAAATATACATGCATGGATGCAAATATAATGTAACACGTAACTTATTTTACACAGGCCTAAAAGCATCAAAGAAATCTCCACGGATTGCCATTTCTAGTTCAGAGGAGGTCATTGATTCTGATGAGTCTTCAAGCCTTTCAGACTCCTCCCTTGAAGAGGTCAAGGTGAAGAAGAGAAAACACAAGCACAAAAAATAGCATTACCTCTAGCTGATGCTATTGGACACAACCGTGTCACGCAGTAAGTTACATTGTGGATAAATGACCATTCATTAACCAATCATTTGCAATTATAAGGTTCTATCTGACATTTTCGTCAAAATTACATTATTCACATAAACTTATTCTGAGACAACTTATTTACATTATATGATGGTTTGTGTGTGTGTGTGTGTGTGTGTGTGTGTGCACATTTTGGGACTTTATATATATATATTATATGGATACAGTACCATATAATCAAGTAATAAATAAAATGCAGCGAAAGAGCTGTTGAAGATTAAACTTATACCTAAAAAGATTAGGTTTTGTGATAAAGATTAACCAATATTGCAGAGAATTTGAGAATGATAGGAAATTGCCTTTGACAAGTAACTGGTAGCGTAACAATATATAATAATATTTCTCTTTATTCAGTGAGGAACACCAGAGGCATCATTCGCAGATACCTTGACACTCTAGAAGCCTTCAAGAAGGTGAAATCCATGAAAGCTGCATTTGATGCTATTGGAGTGGACAGAAACACAATTGCAAGAACTGCATCTGGCTGCACCTGATGTTTTGAAGACCATGGGCCAGTGGAACGACAAAACAGAGACACTGAGCACATTTATTGGGAAATGTCATTCTGCACTGACCACTGAAATGAAAGAAAAAGTGACTCAAATGAAAGCAGATGGATTAAACTGTCCTGTTCCTTTAGGAGATGTGAACAGGGCTGCCTGGGTTATGTCCTTAGAGTGGCCTGTTCATTTGTTTGGCTTCACTCATGTCTTTTGTTTAGCTAAGCATTTTGTGACTTTGCATATTCTCATAAGACAAATCAGAGAGTCAGAAAAACAGTTTACAGTTGTGTTGTTTAGCCTTTAGGTGAGCTGTTACTTTGTTTCTATTTGAGTGTTTCCTATTAGGTTAATGTGAACTTCAGTGTGACCTACGTAGAGTTAGCTTACTGAAAGCCTTTACATTTTAAACAATACAGTATTGTTTTGTTGATTTTACCTAATGGTGCACATTTTATGTTACATGTACTGCAATATAAATGTTCACGGCTAATAAAAAATTAAGTTCAAAGCAAATGTGTCATAACCCATTCATGATATCTTATGGATGTTTAAAAGAATACCTAACATTTCTCACTTTACTTAAAGCAGACAAGGACCTCTTATAAATATTAATACCACGTTATAAAGCTTTTTAGATGTTTAAAAGAAGACTTTGTTTTCATCCCTTTACTTTAAGCAGTTAAAGACCACTCATAATATGTTCATAGTGTGTTATAAGTCATCACACTCTTACGTTACACTAAATATTTATAGGCACAAATAGGTAAGTATTATGATGCATTGTAACTGTTTTTATGATTATTTATCAGATGATACGACACATTATAATGTTGTTTATAAGACATTATGCATGCATAATAATGCATTAAGAATACCCTTATGATGTCTTATAAATGCAGGCTTCATAGAAAGTGTTACCATAATTTCTTTATATATATATATTATTGAATATGTATTTTTTCTAATGTATAGTAAGATTCAGGCATGCAAAGTAAATATATAAATATATTTGATTTGATTTCATGCGCCAGCTCGTAGCGAGAGATACGAGCTGCACTTCTGCTCTCGTTTATTCATATCCATCCTTGCATATTCTTCTTTAATTGTATGCCTGAACTCTTTTATTGCATTAGCACTGTTAGCCCAGATTTTTGTATCTAATTAAACAGTTTAATTGCCACATACTTAAATTATTTAAGATTTAGTTCATTAATATAAAAATGCAAGTCAATTCTACTCCGTTTGTAGACATAGTGAAATGTGTTAAGTTTAAGTTGAATTGATTACATTTCTAAAGTTTTTGATTGACCACGCCCCTATACCCCAGTGATTGATTCAGCCGTTTGCAATGCAAAGTTTAGAAGACGCCATTATTGTTACCTGCTTGCTGTAGACACTGTCCCGTTGAATCCCTTCGAGTTGGTTTTGATACTGCCATGGTTTAATATAGAATAAGTTAAATTAACGTATAAATGCAAACACAAATGGATGCTTTCTAACAATAAACTTTATTTGTGTTTCAGGTGACAAGGCGGCATGCATTGGAAACGTAAGTATTGTTCGTTTAACTGTGAAAAAGATCACAGCTATTTAAACATTATAGACTGAAACATGGAAGTTATGCTAGAAATGAGCCATTTCCTTGTTTACACCAGGAATGTTTATGCACTTTTAAATCATTTAATGCCTTAAAAGTGCACTTATCTCACTTTCACACCAATCCGCCTGGTCAACAGGCAAGTGCAGATGCAGCAGTTAAGTTTAGCTGTCTGTCTTGTGGGTTTGCTGAGTATTGCTCTGAGGCTGATTACTTGATTCACTTGCGTACTGTACATTTAAAAGTAAATCATAAAGTTGCCTGCCCTTTCAAAGACTGTAACTTTGAAAGCAGTGTCTACTTTCAAAGCACACAAGAGTAAAAGACACAAGGAACAGAACTGGAAGACATTCAAATCAGAAATCATCGGTCATGATTATATTAGCCCAGACAGTAATGCTGCACAAAAGCAAATGTTCCATGCTGATGATATAGAAGAGTTAGAAGAGCCGAGTGAAGAAGCCAGTAGTGATCTTTTTGAGGGCAAACAAAGCTTTTACGGGATTGGAAAATGCCTAAATTTTCATTTTGGAGTGGAGTATCCCTTTAATCCATCAAAGGGATAGTTGATCCCAAACTGAAAATGTGATGTTTATCTGCTTACATCTTGGATACCATAGAGGTAAGCGGATAAGTCTTATTTTCATTTTTGGATCAACTATCTCTTTAAAAGAAGACTGTCTGCTGCTATTTTTCAGAATCATGTGATGAATATTTCCCAGACTTTTATTTTCAATGTTGAATACCTTCCTTACTAGTTATTGATATGACAGACTGAAACTGTTTTTCTTTGTTAGGATGTCACTGACAAGGACTCATACGACCAAATACCAGTAGGAGTCCTCTGTGCTGATGAAGAAAGTCCACAGCTGAACCCTTCCAGAGTGTGCATCATCTTGGGCGGCAATTCAGTGATGGAACCAGACAACCTTCCTCAGGCCTTCTGTCTTCTTGTTGGACTGATATATGCCTTGCACTTGAACTATAAAGTGTATGAAAAAACACTTTCTATTTCATCCAGCAGGTATTTCTTAACCTTGGAAAGGTTGAGCTGGCACCCAAAAATTCGATCTTTGAAGAATCAGCTTGCAGTTACAGTGTAAAAGGGTCTACTCCACAAGATGTTTATTAAATGTTTGTTTTAATTTATTTTGTTTTTAAATTCCTTAATTCATTTTTCTGTTTCACTGTAAAGTCAGATTTTGTTTAAAAGATAGCTTTTATTCACGATAGTAAATATATGGTGCTTTTTATTTATTTTTCTAACTTTTGCAAAAAGGAGACTAAAAGCATATTTACAGGACAACCAAAATGATCAAAATACTGCACCCTGCAGCAATTCTGTTATTCAAATTCTTTTCAAGTTCAAATTTTCACTTGCTTTGATGTTTAATGAAAATAATGCTTGTGTTTCTCTTATTTTGCAAGTTAAGAATTTAAAACTAGGGCTCTATTGTTTGGTATGCACTCTTATTAGAGACAAAAGTATGAAACCTGATAGACTAAAACTTGTCTTCACTGTACTGTTGTATTTTGAAATGAAAATTTCTAAATAAAACAAACAAAAAAATACAGTTTCTGTAATTTAATGCAATTAAAGAGATAATTGGACAGAAATTAAAAGCATCAATTAAATTAAACTTAAAATGGTTGTTCAAATGACTCTTATATTTAAGTAATGATTACTTTAAGTTTTCAAGTAAACATTACTTACATTTTTAGGGCAACCAGTTTCCTCAAATTTTTAAGTAAATTCAACTTAACCGGGTTTAGAGTGAGGACACATGTGTCAAACTCACGAAGCCCGCCTTGTAATATTCCTGTCTGTTTTATTCATATTTATGTTCCAAAACATTTAGTTTTAGAGTGTTAAATAAATGTTTATCCTGTTCGGCCGTCGACCTAAAGTGTGTTTTGAATTTTGGCCCCTTGTACAATTGAGTTTGACATCCCTGCCCTAGATGTAGATTTAATGGTTTAAAAGTTCACAGAATCACAACTGATGGCAGGATATGTAGAACATATTGCGTTGTAGCTCTTCATAAAACACCCCTTTGGCGACACACAGACAAAGGGCTGGAAAGATTGATCAGTGTGGGGATCACAGGATCTTCATGTACCATCAGAGACACAGCACACCACGATACAGGAGTATACTAGTATGAGTCTGAATCATCCGGTTAATATCGCTGCACAACGTGAATCTGTGTTTCTGCATTTCTTCATGTCACAAATCCCTCATCTTGTGTTTCAGATATAAATGCTGTAGTGGAGCTGTGATCTCAGTTAAATAGGGGAGATGATGAGGACACCAGGGCAGTAATTAGTCCTAGGTCTCGTGGGAAATGTAGTCAGCATACTCAGGCAAAGTGCCCTCTGGTGCTGATGAAAGGCACCTTTAAATAAAACACATTATAATTATTACTGTTGCTGTTTGGACGTGTTTTCTCAGAATTGTGAGTTATAAAGTCAGAGTTATACACAGTTGCTAATTTATATTTCTAGTTTTTATATTCTCACTCTTAATTATTAATTCATTTTTTCTGGCTTTCTCTTCATCTGCTTGTTTGCGCACCTGTATCCTGCTGTCCAATCATTCCTCTCCTATGTCTTTCTGGTTGTTTTCGTTGTCAGTGTGTTTTGAACTGGCGATCCCAGCTTTTGTTCGTTCCAGCTTCTCCTGTTTAGTCTTAGAAACCGTATTTTGCTCGCCCAGTTCACCTTCAGTGCTCGCTCACCTTGGATGGTCTCTCTGGATCTGAACTTTGTCTTGTTTTCCACTCAGCCCTGTCTGCTCTTCACTAGACCTTTCTCCTGCCTGCTGTTTTGGATTCGTTGCCTCTCTTTTCTCCTGGAGCTAACATTTTTAGGTTAGACAAGGCGTGTGAACTCGATCAGTTTTTTTTTTTAAAAACCTAAAAATATTAAAGTGTCAAAGATGAGCATTGTGGATGATTTAATAACTACTGACTGTGGAATCTGGAAGATGATGTACCACGTCCGCATGGCACGACTTAGAGAGAGACGCTCAGCTCTGTTCAATAATTAAAAGCACAAAAACATTTCTAAGGGAAAATGTCAAATGATTCTGATATAAGCCAAGAGGAGGCTGGTTTTCAAGCATGCGCCTGACCCATACGTGGTATGTCATCCGTCACATCGGTTTCCAGATTCCACAGTCAGCAGAAGTGAAAGAAATGTTTGAAATATGGATTTTTATTTTAACAATTTTATTTGAAGAATGTAATTTGTTGTTTCAAGAAGATGCAAAGGAAACCCAAAGCATCGGTATGAGATCAGGTTTATCATTTAAAGAATAAATAGTAAACTTTACAGTAAATCAGTCACACAGAAGAATGTTGTAGGAGTTAAAAACCATCAAAAGCATGAAGAAATCCAATCTTGCACATCTGAAAACACAATGCCATTTATACAGCGATTTTTGTTTTTTCTAAGCTTTCGATATATGCTTGTTCAGATGACAATATCCAGAAAAATTGGGTCATATAGTTCAGGACGTAGTTTATAATCTGTGATTAGGTTCTGGAGCGACTGGGCATCAAGATAGTTGACTTACACTTCCTTTAACAGGGCAAGGGCGTCCTCTACAACCATTGTAAAGACACAGGGTGCACAAAGAGGAGGACTTCATGCTGCCATGCTCGGCCCTTAAACGCAAATTGAAGAAAAGGTCTGTGTCAAGGAAGAATCGAGACATGGAAGTACGAGTCCTTCAGGTCAAGCTGATCAGCTCCGGGAACAGGAAAGAACCAGGGCAGGCATGGTCACGAACCACAGCCCACGCAGAGGAACCAATCATCTCACTGCAAGGGCTCAGGACTGGGACTAAGAGCAGTGGAAAGATGACACAGCAAAAATCACACGCGAGCCAGACAAAACAGGAGCTGCAGGAGGACTCAAAGATCTGCAGGGACTAGCAGAAAAAGCCAGCCTAGTTAGTGACAAAGGGAGCTCCTCCCATCCCCGTGAGGAGAGAGAGGCGCTGCTATGGCGACATGCTCATTCATCAACAGATGCATAAACCATCCACAAACACAGCTTCAGCCCAGACCAGACCAGAACGTGGCTGTCAACGGAGGATAGGAAGCGACCGGCTGTTTCTTGACGCCATCCAGAACAAGCTTCAGTTTCCAGCTTCTCCTCTTCGTTTCTGTGCAGAAATAAGCTTTGAGTGGGAAACATGCAGACGCTTGGCCCCCAAGGATGAGTTAACACTTCTCTCAGAGCAAATCAGGACTTAAAGAAAGACCCCAGTCTATCGTCACAACATACGTAACTCGTAGTGACTGACAGATAGGAAACACCATCTCTACTTCTCTGAAGAGCTCCTTAGGTACAATTACATCCTCCCCCATCTAAGCTTAAAACTATGTTTTTGCAAAATGATTAATATCTCTTTTGCTTAGGTTTAGTGCCATTAAAATTACATTTATACCAGACTATTTGCTGTAAGCTAAATGAAATCTGAGAAGATTGACTGGACTTTGCTGTAAAAGACAAATTTGAATTGTTTCCTTTTAAAACGAGCCACTGGTGCTTGGACCTGATGATTGATGCTGTTGGACTAACTATCTTCTGCAGTCCATGCGCATTCTTTTATCGAAGAGGAGACACAAATTTATATTCCTAATCATTTATTCAACAGATGCATATGATACAAACATCAGCTGCTGAGTTCATTCCACACAAGAGAGTGTCCACACTTCAGCAGTTCTCAATATTTATCGTTGTCTCTCTTCAGTTCACACCCCCTCGAGTTATCTGACTCCATCGCCTCATTCGGTGTTGTATCCTCTTTTCAGGAAAGCTGACCTCCTCATTCCATCTGTGACCTATAGAACCTGAAGAGAGACATACATGACCCCTGACCCTCTCAACTCCCAAGCATGCAGCTTGCTTATCACTCCTCTGCACTCAGACATAGGCAAGGGACGTTAGCTGACAGTTCCCTGTTGAACTAACAATATATTGCTTGCACAAACACCATGCTGCTTAAAAATATATTTGCTACTTTGTATTTAAATGCCATAGCTGATTATAATGCTCATAATAAACTGTGAATTAATGCAAAACGTTTGTATAATTGTAAAAAAAACATCATTAATAATAATTCATAAAGGATAGAAAATATCCCACAATGCTTAATGAGATGTTTTATGCATTTATGTGTAGTTTTATCATACTTTTCTACATTAATGTTAACACAAAGTTTTGACACAAGTTCTTGCAAATGTTTTAATCTGTTTTCTGTTGTTTTTCTCCCTAAAGGTGCATGCAAATATCTAATCCCGGTCTATTAGGGTCGGGTTGGACCAATCACAGTCTATTAGGGTCGGGATGGACCAATCACAGTCGATTAGGGTCGGGATGGACCAATCACAGTCGATTAGGGGCAGGATGGACCAATCACAGTCGAGTAGGGTCGGGATGGACCAATCACAGTCGATTAGGCTCGGGATGGACCAATCACAGTCAAGTAAGGTCGGGATGGACCAATCACAGTCGAGTAGGGTCGGGATGGACCAATCACAGTCGATTAGGGTCGGGATGGAACAATCACAGGCGAGTAGGGTCGGGATGGACCAATCACAGTCGATTAGAGTCGGGATGGAACAATCACAGGCGAGTAGGGTCGGGATGGACCAATCACAGTCGAGTAAAGTCGGGATGGACCAATCACAGTCGAGTAGGGTCGGGATGGACCAATCACAGTCCGGATGATGTTCTCGGCGTCTACACTCGAGAGAAAAACTGTTTTGATTTAGTCTCCTGAAAAAGCGAAGCACAACTTTCTGAAGCACAGCTTTTGTCTTATCGGTCCAGTATGTTTTTCTGTCATAAATGGCACGATATATATGCAACTTTAATCAAGTTTATTACGAGTCGCTAATAAATAGCTAACGGGTTTTTAATAAAATATATTTATATTAAATTCCTGCAATCGAATCCATTTAGCGTTATTATGATATTTCCTGAAGTGAACGCGGTCTTGTTTTCTCATTAGACTGGGCGGCTGTAACGGTTCTGCTTTGAGTGGGGATCAACCCAGGTCTACTAGACTCAGTGCTCTGTGTAGACAGGCTGAGCTAACTTCCCAACAAATGAATGCAGGTGCAGAGGTAGCAAAAGCCAGAGTCAAAAGGTCTTCAAAAATAAATCAAACTTTACTTGAGGAAAAGTCCAACAAAACAGGAATCAGTGACTCAATAAACAGGAAAAAACAAAGTAGACGTGATAGTCAAAAACATAAACTCAAGACAGACTTATCTCACAGTAGACACAGGAAACCAAGGCTCAAGACTGAACAAACAAGCATGGCACAAACTCATTAAATAGTGCTAAACACAGGTGTCACCTATCAGGGCAAACAAAAAGGTGCTGTTCTGCACCTGCTGACTAGGAGGTGTATTACAGTCCAGTGGTGAACTCTTACAGGAGTCCCTCTTCTAAGAACGGCTCCTGGCGTTCTCTTGATGGATTCTTTGAGAACGGTGAAAAACTGAAATAAGCTCAGGGTCCAAAATGTCTCGAGCCGGAACCCATGAGCGCTCTTCTGGTCCATAACCCTCCCAGTCGACCAAATACTGCACTTTTCCACGGACCAGACGAGAATCCACCAGCCTGCGCACTGTATAAGCTGGTTGTCCGTTGATGATCACGGGCAGCTGGGGCAGGCTTTTGAGCTGGGGACAGAGAAGAAGAAACAACAGGCTTTAATCGAGAGACATGAAAGCGTTGGGTGGATCCTCATGGATCTTGGAAGCAGTAGCGGTAAGACACTGGATTTATCTTCCTGAGGATCTTAAAAGGGCCAATATAACGTGGAGCCAGTTTGCGAGATTCCACTGCGCAGCGGAAGGTCTCTGGTGGACAGCCACACCCTTTGACCTTGACGAAGCATTGGTCCCAGCCTCCGCCTCCGGTTTGATTGTCTCCGCTGTTGTTGAGAAGCTTTCAGTAGAGCTGCCCGTGCCTTCTGCCAGGTCTGTCGACAACATCGAACCATTTGAGCAGCAGCTGGAACACATACTTCAGGCTCCTGTCCAGGGAACAAAAGAGGAGGGAAGCCATTCTGGCACTCAAAAGGGGACATGCCTATGGAAGAATGGTAGAGAGTGTTATGTGCAAATTCTGCCCAAATTAATCGAGAGCTCCAAGTGGTCTGATTATCTGCTGCTAAGCATCTCAAAGTCTTCTCTATTTCCTGATTCACCTCTCCGTCTGCCCATTAGACTGGGGATGGAAACCAGATGATAGACTAATGTGTGACCCAATGATGCGGCCAAAAGCCTTCCAGAAGCGGGAGGTAAACTGAGAACCTCTATCAGAGACCATGTCCTGGGGGAAGCCATGAATCCTAAACACATGCTGCATTAGAAGCTCTGCAGTCTGGCTTGCAGTGGGAAGTTTAGGTAAAGGCAATAGATGACAAGCCTTAGAAAATCTATCCACTACCACCAGAATGGCTGTATTACCTTGAGATTTAGGTAGACCTGTGACAAAGTCCAGAGATATGTGTGACCATGGATGTTTAGGGATAGGGAGGGATGCAGTAGTCCCTGAGGGTGGGTTCTGGGATCCTTATTCTGGGCACACACAGTACATGCAGCAACAAAGTCTTGACATCCTCCTGCAGCTTTAGCCACCAAAACCTCCTTCGGATAAGTTTGCATGTTCTAGTAGCCCCAGGATGGCCAGAAGGGGGAAGCATGTACCCACTGCAACACATCAGAACGTAGTTGATTAGGTACAAAGAGGCGTCCTGGTGGACCATTACCTGGATCTGGCTGCTGGTTTTGGGCTTTCTTAATGGCTGCCTCCATGCCCCACTGGATAGCTGCTACTATTCTGGTGGTGGGTAAGATGGACTCTGGCTTGGACTCCTCCTCTGGCGGGTCAAATTGTCTCAAAAGTGCATCTGGTTTAGAATTCTTGGATCCTGGTCGATAGGAAAGAACAAAATCAAACCGGTTAAAAAACAGAGCCCAGCGAACTTGGCGGGAGTTTAACCTCTTGGCTTCCTAATATAGGTCAGGTTTCTGTGGTCTGTCCAGATAAGGAATGTATGTTGGCCCCTCCAGCCAATGCCTCCACTCCTCTAATGCCACCTTTACTGCCAACAGCTCCCGGTTTCCAATATCGTAATTCCTTTCTGCATGAGTAAGTCGACGGGATAGATAAGCACAAGGATGAAGCCTGTTGTCAACCCTGGCTCTTTGGGACAACACTGCCCCAACCCCACATCTGAAGCATCAACCTCCACTACAAAGGGCAACTCGGGATCTGGGAGAGTTAAGATGGGAGCAGGCGTGAAGAGCCGTTTCAGCTTATTGAAAGCTTGGTTGGCTTTCCCCTGTCCACAAGAATGGTTGGGAAGATTTCTTGGTGAGGGCTGAAAGAGGTTCAGCGACTGAGCTGAAGTTCCTAATAAACCTTCTATAAAAGTTGGAAAATCCAAGAAAGCACTGAACCTGCTTAACAGAACAGGGCTGGGGCCAGTCTTGCACTGCACGCACCTTGCCAGGATCCATCTGGAGACTGCCCTTAGATCTGATAAAGCCGAGGAATGGGACTGAGGACACGTGAAAGTCGCTCTTTTCTAGCTTGACAAAGAGGCTGTGTTTCAGTAACTGAGAAAGGACCTGTCTAACATGTTGTACATGTTCTTGATAATTACATGAAAAGATGAGGATATCGTCTAGGTAGACAAAAACAAACTTGTTCAGCATATCCCGTGAGGACATCATTAATGAATGCCTGGAACACAGCAGGTGCATTTACTAGGCCAAAGGGCATCACCCTGTACTCATAGTGGCCCGTTGGGGTGTTAAATGCCGTCTTCCACTCATCACCCTTCGAATCTGACAAGATGGTAAGCATTTACGCAGATCTAATTTAGTAAAAATGGTGGCACCCTGCAGGATCTCAAAGCAGTGCGTCATCAGGGGGCAAGGGGTAGCGATTCTTAATAGTGATGCGATTTAAGGCCCCTGTAGTCGATGCAGGGCCTGAGGTCACCATCTTTCTTTTCAACAAAAAAACCCGCTCCAGCAGGTGAGGTTGAAGGACAAATGAAACCATTGTCCAAGGCTTCCTTGAGGTATTTGTCATGGCAGTCCTCTCAGGGGCAGAGAGGGAGTAGAGTCTACCTCGTGGTGGGCATGCTCCAGTTACCAGGTCAATGGCACAATCATATGGTCTGTGTGGAGGAAGGAGGTGGCTCGAGGACTTACTGAAAACCTCCCTCAGATCAGCATACTCTAAAGGAACTCGGGATAGCTCAGATGACTCAATGCTAACTTGAGGTAACTCAGGACGAGAATCCAAGGATATTAAAATTACAGGTAAGGGGAGTCCTTGAAGGTTGGGTAAGTCTTGTTTGAGGATCTCAGGCCACGTGGAGTGTGTAGACAAAGGCTCTGGGTGTGCCTCAGGCATCTCGGAGAATGGCAAAGAGGGGTGGTAGAAACACAACAGTTAGTTCCCCAACCTTTAATAGCACCTTTAGACCAGTCAATGTCTGGGTTATGAGAAGTTAGCCACGGAAATCCAAGAATTAAGGGGAGCCCTGGTGACTGTATCAGATAGAATCTCATTAATTCTTTATGACTGCCAATCTCAAACTGAAGTAATGATGTGCAGTGACTAACCTGTCCTGACCCCAGAGGTCTGCCATCTAGAGCTGTGATCATTAGAGGGTTTTGAAGAAGCATGGATGGAAGGCCCAAGCGTCTGGCAGCGTCTAAGTCCAAAAATTTCCAGCTGCCCCAGAGTCAATGAAAGCACCAAGTTGGTGATGCTGGTTATTGTGAAAGATGGTGGCTTGGATTGTAGCTCCCGAGTCGCAGGATGGGAGAAGATTTTTACTCGTTCCAGTCCCCCTTTCCTGGATGAGAACTGGCTTTTCCGACAATTCTGGGCAGTTGGATCGGAAATGGCCAGCTTTGCGCAGTACAGACAGCGTCGTTCTTTCATCCGCCGATCCCTTTCAGTCTGAGTTAATCTGGTTGTACCTAGCTGCATGGGTTCCTCCAACTCATTGGATTTCAGGGTGGTTCAACAGCATTGAAGGGTTCTTAAGGGCGATACACTCTGGTCTCCCGACGTCTTTCATTCCTTCGCTCCCGGAGCCGATGATCTACCGGATAGACATATCAATGAGAGATTCTAAATCTGGAGCAGGATCTCTAAATGCTAACTCGTCCTTAAGCTCGGAGACAATGCTTGGTAGAACGTGGCCTTCAAAGCTTGCTGATTCCATCCACTCTCTGAAGCTAGTGTGCGAAACTCAATTGCAAACTCTGCCACACTCCTAGTGCCCTGAGAGAGCTGAAGCAAACGATAATCCACATCTCCTGTACTGGCTGGATGGTGAAAAACCCTCTTCATCTCCAATGAAGCTTTCACAATCAGTAGTGAGTGGTGATCCTTGGCCCCACAAAGCTGAGGCCCAGTCTAATGCCTTTCCGGTGAGAAGGGGTAATGATGTAGGCCACCTTGCTACCCTCCGTGAGAAGCTACTAGGTTGTAGTTGAAATATCAGTGTGCACTGTGTGAGGAATCCACGGCACTTTTCTGGATTGCCATCAAATCGTTCTGGTGCTGGCAGTTTGGGTTCTGCCAGGGAAACTGCTAGCGCTGCAGCAGGATTAGCCGGAGGCTGCTGGGGTTCTTGACCTGCAGTAGCTGTGTCTTGAGCACTTAGGCGCTGAAGAATCTCTGTAAGAACCTACTCATGTTGCTGAATGGCTGCAGCTTGTCCTGCTATGGCAGCCAAAATCCAATCCACATTGGAAGGTGGTGAAGTCTCCTCTGCTGTATTCATATTTCTGGTTCAGTCTTGCTGTAACGGTTCTGCTTTGAGTGGGGATCAACCCAGGTCTACTAGACTCAGTGCTCTGTGTAGACAGGCTGAGCTAACTTCCCAACAAATGAATGCAGGTGCAGAGGTAGCAAAAGCCAGAGTCAAAAGGTCTTCAAAAATAAATCAAACTTTACTTGAGGAAAAGTCCAACAAAACAGGAATCAGTGACTCCAATAAACAGGGAAAAACAAAGTAGACGTGATAGTCAAAAACATAAACTCAAGACAGACTTATCTCACAGTAGACACAGGAAACCAAGGCTCAAGACTGAACAAACAAGCATGGCACAAACTCATTAAATAGTGCTAAACACAGGTGTCACCTATCAGGGCAAACGAAAGGTGCTGTTCAGCAGAAGCCTGGAGAGAGCGCCACCTGCTGACTAGGAGGTGTATTACAGTCCAGTGGTGAACTCTTACAGCGGCTTCTTCTTCTAGTAACGCTATACAAAACGTTTCCTTTTACACTGGTGTTTGTCATATTATTTTAATAATATATGGTTTTAATCATAAACACAAAGACCTGTGAAGCCCATTTTCAAAAAGTAGACGCATTTTCCAAACAGTTTTAGTTTTTCAGTAGAACAGAAAGCCTAATAAATGAATCATATGTCCATCGTGACCATCATTTAACAACATTTGTAAGTAGGTTATGTTAAGTATTCATGAACAACCAGTTTGAGAGATTTCTTCTCGTTTAAAAGCGTCTTACATCTGTTACATCGTTTGTAGGCTTTAAAAAGTCTGCCATCTTAAAAACGAAGGACATTTGGAAGCATTTACATTGAGTTTATGATCAAAATAAAGACAAAATTATTATTTGGAAAAACTTCTTTACACTGTCCTACAGGAATCGTTTAATATATCGTTTTTCAGGATTAAATGAAAAATATTTATTATTATTATTATATTCATTAAAACTAGAAATGATAGAAGTAAAACCTCATTATCAGACAAAAATCGGATCATTTGCCCATTTCCTAGCAGGTCGCATTAATATTGTCAAAATAAATCTTAAATAAAAATAAAAATGCATTTGTGTATTTTTTCTCATTTATTTATTCCATGAGTTCCAACTGTCGTGATATTCCTTCTCCTTTTATATATGAACTGTTATGTTTTTAATGGCGACCCAAGCGTTGAGGCCGCTACCACATGAACCAGGCTTCAGTATCTCCTCGGCGGTGACCGCCTCCATGTTTTTGGTTCTGTTCAGGTCCGTAGGAGGATGTCTCAGACGGTCATACCCGTGGCGTCTTCAACCCTCGTCATCCAGCTGCAGCCGGCGGCGCACACCGCGCTGCTGTCCCGCTCTCCGCCGCTCCTGCTTCTCCTCTTCAGGGCCTTCAAAGCGTTTCTGAAAGGACAACCCAAAGCCCTCGGGTGATCTGCAAGCACAGTGACATTCATGCAGTGATTCTTTTGTTTTTAGATTTTTTCCAGCGCGATCAAGTCTACAGTTGTGGTAAATCTGTATGTTTTCTATTGTTCGTCTTCACGAGAGACTCTTCTGTCGTCCGTGTCCCCTCACTGACGGTCCAGGTAATGATCGGCGTGATGACTTTCTGTTTGGCATTGTGTCTTCAGTTCACACATAGAACCCATCTTTATCTACAGTGGTCTGTTGTACTGGGGATCTCTCATCATAAGAAACTACTACACACCATTAAGTGTTCTGTCTTTCACGAAATAAAGTTACATGTTCCAACCCGAGCTTTCTGAACCTTTCTCTTCTCAGTACATCAGCGCCCAGTTCGCTCTCTGTCATGCGCCCGAAAACAAATGAATTCCCGCTCCCGGTTTGTGTTTTGGTATGTGCTGCACAACACTTTACTTTTAAGTGCGAAGAACCCGTTGCAGGGAAGTACAGAAAGAGGGTTTACTGACTCTTCTGGAAGTGTTGAGAAACATTCATATGTAGGAGGTTTGCCGATTAATCGGCACGATAGCTGATTGTTAAACTATTGGTTATCGATAGTGTTCTGTGCTGCATCCATTGCTGGAGAAGCTGAGCTCTGTGGATGAAATCACTTTTATTTATATATTGTTTTTAACCATACAGAATAAAATAAGAGAATGGAGTGATGGTGGTGTATAACAGCTGAGATTAAACACTTATATTTTTATTAAATGCAGGCGGTTTCGTAATCAAATTGACGATAATCTGTAAAATCGGTCCACCTCTACTAATAATTAAGTGTGTATTTAATCAAACTTCTTATACTTTTGTATGTGCATTACCTGGTTATCACGCTGTTTTAAAGTTCTGTTGTTTTTACGCTTGTAGGTGAGGCTTCCTTGGAATGAACATCTTCAAGCGCTTATAACCGCCGTGGCATTGCCATCATTTTACTTTTAATAGATTTGGTTATAGCAGCGTTGAATTACTGCAGTGATTTTGACTGTTATTTGAACATCAAGTATGAGGTATGTCATCAACTTGCATTAATTGTTTTACATTTAATGTTAAAGTCGCCGCTATTTTGAGGAGCTGAAAATAAAGTCTTGAAGGGGAATGGGAGAGGAGAATCTGATTGCACTTTATATCCAAAATCCCTATTACTTAAGAGAATAGGGACAACACATCTCGACCTACGTGCCAGGGCCGCTTTCTGTCGTTCAAAGAGCAAAAGTGGTTTAGATTAATCTCATTTAGATTAAAAATAAATGACCGTATATATTCATTCGAACTCTAAATCTGGCCATTATAGGTCCTACTAGGATATCACATTTGATGATTTGTTAACAAGCATGCAAAGTTCTATGAAGATCATGGATGTTAAAAATGGTAATTTATACCATATTTGCTACATTTAAGAGGTTTAATGTTGATTTTCCTCTCAGACTCTCTTAAAGGGAATCAGAGGTGTGTTGCTGATATTTCTCCGTGCTTGAGTTCATCATCTCCATCTGTCTGTCAGCGTTCGCCTGTAAAGCCAACGCCTGCTGCTGTCCTCCTCAGGTGAGTCGTGAGTCAAATCAGGACTTCCCTCACCAGCTCAAGCGCTACGTTACAATGCAGCATTTACAATTTTGATTTTCCTTTCTTACATTCCTCCTAAAAGCGAGTCTTCTGCTACAGTGAGCTTTCTAAAAGCTGAACTACTGAAAGCAGTGTATGGCATCTCACAGTAAAGGCATAAAACACTACTGTATTTCTTCCAAAGGTGCAGTTTGCTCAGGTTTTACCTCCACAGTCGTCTGATGTGGTTTCGTTTCCAGGATCTGAACAGATCAGAGGTAAGAAGGCGCTGGAGCACCGCTTTAATTAGACTTTTAATTGAAGTCCAAAAAAGCATGACTTGAACTTTAGAAAGCATTATTCACTTTTGAGGAGCCTCCGATGTTCTTCTGAGCAGATTCAGTCACTCTTAACACACCGCAGGAAAATCTGACCAGATAATCCTCACAACCACGAGATGATCGGAAATAACCTAGGATTGTCAGAAATCAGCTCAAAATCAGCCCAATATTAAGTAAAGATCATGTTTCAGAGGAGAGGAGCATTTTCAGATTTGGATGAAAAGCTTACGAGGCAAAGTAATATTTTGAGGTGTTACCAACTCCTATTTTTTTAGTCTAGGGTCACTAGGGAAGGTAACAAAATAAGAAAATAAATGAAATAACACGATGAGAGGTCTCCTGATCCTCTATCCCAGCCCTCAATAATGATGAAAAGAATATAAATACTCTCCAAACTTGGTTCACTGAAGTTCAGAAAAATATAACAACATTTTGATAGTATAATTAAACAATTTTATTTTTCTTAACAAAACAAACGTAACCAAGGCATCGGGAGAGAGTAAATGCCAACATAACAAACAAAACAATCTACCTTCTGATTTAACGACTTAACTTACCTAAACAAAAAGAAAAACTAAATTAAAGACAATAGTCTTACCTCTCTCCCTGACTATAGAAAACATGAGAAAATATCAGAAAGGGACACATCCCAAATAAACAGACACTCATCTCCTTACATGGTTGTTTTAGACCTCAAGAGACAGTTGAAATATCACCATTATATTCACACCTAGGGTTTCACTACATTTCTCACAACAACGAGGGACAAATATAGTCTGGGATAGCAGACAAGAGACTCCTCTCGAACTGCGTCTCTGTGCTGCTTTATTGTCTGGTCAGAGTAAAGTCGCGCTGGCGTTAATTGGCATCAGCTGCATGCAATTTGCGCTACTTAGCCAGGAGAGAGAGAAAAAAAAGGAAAAACAAACAATCATGTGACAATACACAATTACGTCAGAGGAGGCGTAACACCCCTACCATTAAAATCATAAACATCATGCATTGTTTATAACCAAACACACACATTATCAAACTCCACTACACAGAAATGCTAAGACCTGGACAAATGCATCAGCCACATGTGTCTGAGCCTCTTTTGTATAGTAATGTCCAGATTGAATTCTTGAATGGCAAGAGACCACATGCATAAAGCGCTGATTTGAATTAGACATACGCTCAAGGAAAACTAAAGCGGATTGTGGTCTGTATCTCTACAACTTCTGAGGACAACGCTACCACCTATGTATACCTCAAAGTGTTGTAATGCCATCAACATGGCCAATGCCTCCTTCTCCAATAACACTATAGTTCTGCTGACACTTGGAGAGCTTTTTGAGAAATTATGAGACAGGGTGTTCTACACCAAATCGATCCTCTTGTAAAGGACTGCACCCGCTCTCTGTAGCTGAGGCATCAATCTGCAATTTGAATGGAACATCAAATTTAGGGAGCTTTGAATTACTGGTGTACTACAGAGTAAATATTTTGCAGCCTTAAAAAGCATGTTACAGGTTGGGTGTCAGATAAAACTTTTAGCAGTGCTTAACAAATCAGTTAGTGGAGACACAGCGGAGGGAAAAGTTTGGGCAGAAAGCACGATAATATCACATTCCTAGAAATCTTGAAGTTCACGCTTATTAGAGGAGCAGGATACTCAAGAACCGCTGTTATTTTGGCTTCAACCAGTTTGAGTCATCGCCTTAGCCAACTTGCTTACCCAAGGTTATTTTTCCCTTTACTGTAAACTCACATTTAGCCCAGATTCAAGAGTCAATGAGGGCATCAGCCAAGCGTTGAAGTACATTCCTGAGGCTGGATACATGCTCTGTCCAAGTAACTGAATGAGGATAACCACATCATCCAAGTGCCCTTCACAGTTCTCACATCTGCCAACACTGTATTCATTAACCGTTGGAAAGTGGCAAGGAGCATTCCGCATTCCAAAGGCCAGGACAGAATACTGTACAGGAAGCTGTCATGGTGTAACAAAAATGCGGATATTTCTGATGCACGCCCGAGTCAGAGGCACCTGCCAATATATCCTTTTAGAAGATCTGGCTTTGTTACATACCTGGCGTTACCCACCCTATCCACAAATCTTCCATCCTAGGAAGTGGGAAGAATCAGCCTTAGTTATATGGTTAACTTTGCGATAATCCGTACAAAGCGATAAGGTGGAATCAGGCTTTGAATGTACCAAGTAAGCAGAGGCGAATACTCAAGGACTTTGACTCAGCTTTAGCAAATCCATGTTTCAGCATATGCTCCTTCCAGCTTTCATTATGTCACGCTTTTGACGAGTTAACTCGATGAGGATGCTGCTTAATTGGGTGTCATCTCCAGCATCAATGTCGTTAGGAACAAGTGGTAGTTCTGCCAGGCACATCTGAAAACAGATCTGGGAATTCAAACAACAATTCAGTCAGTTCTTTAATTTGACTTTCCTCAAGATGAGCAAGAGTGAATTCCTCAAATCGCTCATGATAGCAGAGTTTTATATAAACGATGTGGAAGAAATTTGAACTTCTTTGTGCGCAAACCATCATCTTCCATGGTGTAGCTTGTAACCAAAGCAACAGTGGCTGTTAACAGTCTCCCAGACTTCACGCTCTTCCTCACCAAGTATTTTGTCACACTTTGTTGCATTCACACACTGAGAAGTCACATACTTTTTCAGCATGTTGATGTGCTTTGCTCGACTTTTACGCTTACGATCAGGAGTGTCAACTATATAGTTTGTGTCCACTCACTTTCTTTTAATGATGTCTTGGGACCGTCAAGCTTACGCCTGGAACGACAGAACCAGGGTGGGTAACAAGGCCAGAACAGAATCTCAGGCTGGAAGGACCAAAAAAAACAGACTTCTTATCATGTGGGCTTTCATCGTGTGTTGTTGCTGTCACCAGGTCATTGCATAATGCCACTTCACGAGCTTGTTTGTAGTCTCTTTCGGATGGATTGAACATAATCAGGGAATAGACACAGCGGGACCAGAATGTTCAGACAACAATTGTTCGCTTAACAAATTTTAATGGCCCTCATACAACATGACCAAAAAGCAGCTCTGCTGGACTAAATCCCAGAGACTCTTGCACTATCTCTCTCACTGCAAAAGAGAAGAAATGGAAGACCCTCGTCCCAATCCTTTCCAGTCTAAACACAGTAACTGCGTAGCATTGTGCTTCAATGTCTGATGAAACCTCTCAAGTACACCCTGGGACTCAGGATGGTAGGCACTGGACAATTGGTGACTTATGCCAAGCTCCTTTAAAGATCTGCTCAAACATTTTGATGCTGGAAAATTCTTGCCACGGTCTGTCTGGATTATCTTTGGCAGTCAAAGGTAGAACAAAACTTGATCAGCTCTCTCACTACTGCTTTGGCTTTTAGACTACGTAATGGAACTGCTTCAGGAAATCGTGGGCCAGAACACATGATGGTTAAGATATACTGATGTCAATACTTGGGCTTGCGATAATGGACCAGCGGAATCAATGATCAGCCGTTCAAAGGGCTCCTTCATAACAGGGATGGGAGTAAGAGGAGGCTACAGAATCTTCTGATTTGGCTTTCCTGCAAGTTGCTTAAATTTTACCGCGCTTTGCAAAAGCAGACACAGCAGACTTTAATACCAGGCCATTGAAATATCTGGAAACTGTAAATGTTTTTGTCACTCCCAGATGACCAGACATTACATGTTCATGAGCTAGCCTCAACACCTCGTGCGATATGGCCACCAGGCAGAAACGATCTGTTGTACCTCCTGACAGTTCTCATGCGTCAGCATCTGGTTTCCATCTGCGCATCAACAGTCCATCATCAGTAATACATCACCCCCCTGATTTAGGTGCTTGCCCAAGATCACTGCAGCTTCAACACACTTCACTAGCATTGCATCTCCTCTCTGTGCTGCCATTAAATGATCTCTGCCCACTTTGTGGCCCGTTTTATCTCAGAGCTGGAATCAGCTCCAGGCTCCATCAGATAACGTGCACTCGATGGAACAGCTTGGAGGGACTAGAAAGAGTCAGCAAGATCCACCACTTCCCTTAAAGTTTGCTGTACCTGTGCTTGCGAGAGTCACTGCACACATGCAGGGAAAAAGCTGAGGGGATCGCATGTAACAAGATTAGTCAGAGTCTTCACAGCTGGAGACTTTTTACAGAGACAGTTGGAGTAGAAGAACCACACCACCCTGCAGAGTCATTTTCCTATAATTAAATCTACACCTTCCACAGGTAATTGTTTACGGACACACAACAAGCTGCTCCATTGACAGGATCTGACTTCACATACCATGTACCATATGCAAAGCACATTAACACAACTCATCTCAGCTACCTCAGAACTATTACATCAAAACCTGTATAAGTGTCCATAAGCAGAAAATGGTAATCTATGCTCCAAGAATGAAAGGTGAGACCGAACCTGTGTCCCTAAGCATAACAATGAGCTAGAAACTCAGCATCCAGGATAAATAAAACATGCCCTCAAAAAGGAAATGGCTGGTAACTTTCTACATCAGCTGTGCTTAACTAGTGGAGAGACTAAGTAAAGAGCTACGCACTCTTAGTTTTCAAGTTTTCTGCTTCCACACAATTGACACTCTGCCGTCAGATGTTCAGGGACTAAGACAATAGAAACATTCTACGTTTCTCTTTATTTACAGGTTTAATTTTTACAAAGTACCCTGGAAAAATTTTCTACTCTATTTTAGGCGCATGAAAGCGAGGAAACGTCACATTTAGTGATTCAACTGCCCAGGAGGGACAAATTTTGACTATCGTGGTGCAGTAAAGCAAGAATGCGATGTGTCAACCTGAAACTCATCAGCCAATACAGCCCACGCGCTTTTCGACAATGAAGAGACTTTTGTTCATTCAAATGAACCACCAAAAGTTTCAGGAACACAATTTTAAAATCTTCTAGCAGAATTAATTCTCTTAAATTCTTCTAGGTCATTATCTTGTTCGAAAAACACCACTTATCCGAAGAAAGTTTATTTTTCCTTACCACGAACTCTCTCACGTATGATTGTGTCATCTGATTTCGTGATAGTCTAAACTTTTTGCGATACGCCTCGGAACAAGCTCATACATGCAAAGCAGCAGCAGACAATGACATGTCATAATCAGAAGCAAGATTCAATTGGAAGAAATGAAACAAACTTCTTGCGCTTTTACCTGTAAGACTACATTGTAACAAAGAAGCCCACATATCCTTACGGCCATCCTAACTTCCCAGCGGACTACGCTCAAGCATAACAAGTGGAGAATCACTTGGCTTCTCTGAGCAGTAGTACAAGTTTAATGTATCTACTAGGATCAAATGGAACATCATTCGATGCATAACTCTGTCCCTCACCTGCAGCCAAGGGCTGGCCACCATCGATACTCCGGGAGAAAGCAGTTGAGCCTTGGCTGGAGAGTATGCGGAGACTGGGTTTAGCCGACTCAGCTGAGCTTCTAAAGAGATTTTTTAATGTAATATCCTCAGCCTCCACTTCAGCAGTCCTCAATTTAATCATCTAGACCTCGCACTCCTGCTTTTTAATTTCTAGGTCTAACTCCTTTAATCTCACACGCTAACACAAGGTCCTGCACCAAGCCATAGCGTCAGTATCTATTGAATTTATACTATCCAATTCTTTTCCTTCAGTATGTTGCTTTGGTAAGATTCCTTCGTTTACTAACTTGTCATCACAGCTCTTCTTTAATAAAGCCTGTTTAGTAGCCTCTCTAGGGAACATTAACCTAAAAAGTCAGCAATCATAAGGGAATCTTTTTTCTACAGCGATTATAAACCTCCGTGATGTATAGGGTAAGATCAAGCGAAACTAAATCAATTCCATTTTCACTTTCTACTACCCAATATTCTCTCTCTCACACAAAAAGAAATCGGCCAAAATCAAAAAATACAGTACTCACCAATCTCTGCTGATGCATAGCGGCCCAAATCCTGAAATAATGTGCTGCAGTTATTACGGAGATAATTCACAATTTTGTTTGGAAAAAAACGAACAAATTTCCACGTTTACTTATCTCAGCGGCAGATGAGCCCCATTTTGTTACCAACTCCTATTTTTTTAGTCTAGGGTCACTAAGGAAGGTAACAAAATAAGAAAATAAATGAAATAACCACGGATGAAGTCTCTGATCCTATATCCCAGCCCTCAATAATGATGAAAAGAATATAAATACTCTCCAAACTTGGTTCACTGAAGTTCAGAAAAAATATAACAACATTTTTTGATAGTATAATTAAACATTTTATATTTTTTCTTAACAAAAACAAAGCGTAACCAAGGCGTCGGGGAGAAAGTAAATGCCAACATAACAAACAAACAACAAATACCTTCAGCTGTTTAAATGACTTAACTTACCTAAACAAAGAAAAACTAAATTAAAGACAATAGTCTTACCTCTCTCCCTGACTAAAGAAAACATGAGAAAAATATCAGAGAGACACACATTCCCAAATAAACAGACACTCATCTCCTTACGTTGACAGTTTGAAATATCACCATTATATTCACACCTGGAGTTTCCACTACGACTCTCTACCGCAACAACTGAGGATGCGTCTGCTCGTCTGGGATAGCGGACAAGAGACTCCTCCTCGAACTAAATCTCTGTGCTTTCAACGCTTTGTTGTCTGATAATTCAGGTGAAGTCGCGCGCTGGCGTTGAATGGCATCAGCTTGCATGCAATTTGCGCTACTTAGCCAGAGAGAGAGAGAGAAAGGGGGAAAAACAAACAATGCTGCTGGCAACTACACAATTACGTCAGAGAGGGCGTAGTGGAGATTTCTCACTGCAAAATTTCAACGTGAGCAAATCAAATAAATACAGTTTGTTTTGATTTCATGATTATATCCACGTGGAACCTTATAGGTTATAAATTGCCTTGTGTTTTGATCTTGGTTTTATCTAAAGAAGATCTAACAGCGGGATTGTTTATTCTGCCGTTTTAGTCAATGACTACAGAGGAGACTTGATATTTTCATTAGAAAGTTTATGCACATTGATTAACAAGAAACTGATAAACTTTTCATTGTGGCAGCTCTAGTGTAGACATTTTTGCTATATATAGTTTAATATTTTAAGAAGTGTCATGTCTAAGCCCCTACCTTCATTCTTAATCTCTTATTTACTTCCCTTTTGCGTCTACCATATCAAATCTTTATTGTATTGATGATGTGTTAATGTATTTAAAATTATCAACCAGTAATCCAAGCAATAAATCTAATCATATAGCCCTTATTTTTTCTTTTCACAGATACCCGTGACTAACAGCTCTTTCATTCATCCAATCCTGCAGGGCTTGTTCCTCACATTGGCCACTGAAAGCAAATATGAATAAGTGTTTCCCTCAAAAAAGCGAGAGCACGTGCAGGACGTATTCAAAAAATACATTTCCATACATGAGAAACTATACTGAAGTATATTCATGGACCAAATATGAATATAATTTGAGGAATTTAAAAGTACATGTCAGAACCACTGCAGTACATTTTACAAAAACAGCTAAAATCATAAAACTAAATTTCTCCTTGTTTTTATATAGCTGAAAAACATTCATAAGCTATTTCCTATCACTTTGTGTACTATATCACTATAATATTCACATATATATTTTTCTAGGCTGTGTTTGTGTGTATACACTTCTATAACTATCATATTTATATCAAATCTACATATTATAAATACATTATACTTAGTAAATATATATTTAACAAATCCTGCTCTGATACATTAAAAGGGATAGTTCACCCAAAAAGAATATTCTGTCATTAATTACTTTCAAATCTTCATGGTTTCAAAACCCCAGAAGGTCTTTGATGATACTTCAGAACACAACTGGGCCTTTCACACCACAGGAACCTTTTCATAGACCCTGAACTAATGGTGGAGCTACTTGCATTTTTATACGTTCACGAGGAACTACGAGGCAGTTTTAGTTCCAGAGTGCTCAACTGAATTAGCTCTGAACACTTCTATATATGAGATATCAGATCAAACGCACACAAAACACTGTCCTTATATTTACATTTTACTGGTTGTGTATGTAACACAAACAAGACACACAAGTCTATCACAGCACACAAACAGAGCACAGGTTTGGTTGAACACTACGTGGTTCATTTCTCAAATCTGGAGAGAAGCCTGAAGCTCTCAGGAATCATACCATGTTCAAAATCACGACTAACCTAGTAGGTCAAAAAACATCTGAGCTTGCACAGGATAGAAACGGCTTTACCTCTAAGAGATCCTCAAATCTAAAGCAGTATAATAAATCAATCAACAACTTCTACTGTTTTTAAGCTTAGGAAGGACTGGGACAGATTATAAATGATAATCAGATTATTGAACAAATAAGGGCTAGAAGGAACACTTCTTATATTTTTGGCGTTGAATCCAACCGAGAAAAATCACGTTTTTACTAAAAGATGCAATTTTGATATTGTTTAGGTAATACGTACTGCGTATGTACCGCGTCAGTGCTTTACTGTAACATGTAACAGGTTCTGATGCGACGCTAACAATGAATCGCTTCGGAGTACAAAAGTGCATCTTTGAAACAGTTTCCGTTCAGTGACAGCTTTTGTACCTTTTTTTTTTTCTGAGAGCATGGAGGCATGACATCACTAAAGAAACATTAAGAATGTTCAGATACAAACTCAAGGCCCAATCTGTTCAATTAAGATGTTGAACAAGCCATGCTGATTTTGTCTAATAAAAAACTATTGACAATTCTTTTATCAGAAGACTTCAGCATACAGTTCATCGGCAAAAACACAGTCATGCGCACGATCACGAGTCTGCTGCACTGATGGTAATTTTTCCACCAGAATGAAGAAAGATTCACCAATACAATGAACTTGGAGGAGAACAAAAGAAGGTGAGAGCCCTTCTGGACATCCAGGAAACACAGAAAAATCAAACTGCTTTTTAAATAACTTTTGTTTTACTGCTTTTGCTGAAATGGAAACATTAAAGGGAGATAAATTTATAAAATACATCTTTGTTCAATTTTTAAAATAATAATATCACCCTGATAACTTCAATAAATTTTCATTGTCACAGGAATTTATTCAAAATTCATCATTAAAAATATATATTCAAGTTATATTTCAATGTGCAATTAAGAAATTGAATCCATTATCTGTTACTGAAGTAATATTGAAGTAGTTGCTCAAGTATAATATTTCACTGCCTGTTTCTTTTTAGAGCAGTATCTGAGGGCCGCTGGGAAGTCTCAGGAGACCGCCCGGAAGTCTCCTGAGACCTTCGCGAGTCTCTGAGACCGCCCAGAGAGAAGCCTCTGGAACCGCCGAACCCTCTGAGGCACGCCGAGAGCTCTGCAGAGGCCGGCCAGTCCCTCTGAGACCGCCCGAGCCCTCCTGAGACCCTTGAACCCTCTGAGACCCTTTGCGAATCTCTGGGACCGCCAAAGAATCTCTGAAACTGCCGAAAGCCTCTCCAGACCACGAAGTCTCTCAGACCGCTAAAGCCTCTTAAGACTGACACTGCCCCTGAGAGGCACAGTGCACAGATAGACCTGCACTGTCTCTCAGATTGCGCTGCCTTTCAGCGTTTGCTCACTGTCTCTGAGACCAGCACAGACTTTCAGAATTAGAACTGCCTAGCAAGGCTAACTCTTTCTCTGAGACCCCAAACACTCTCTAAAACTGGCGCTGCCTCATAGACCAGCACTGTGCTCTCAGCTGGACACTGCAGCTCAGACTGACACTACAACTCCAGTCGACACTGCCTCAGTCTGACTCCACCTCCAATGCTTCTGGACTTGCATTTGTGTGTCCAGAGACTGTCATTAAAACCAGAGAAACTACTTACGTTGTCTCTGGGGCAGCCCACAGGCTTATCAGAATGTCTCTATAAACTGCCATTTGGATCTGAATTACAGTTACTTCTCAGCTCATCCACTGTCTCTAATTACCCCTTCCTGAAGACCTGAGCTGCATTTAACTTCCACCGTTTGTCCTACTGTCTGTATAATGCATTAAAAAAAAAAAAAAATACATATGTTGAAACTACTTTGTACTGTTCTCTGTGGGAGTGGGGCAGTGGGAGTGCACAGCAGGAGCAATGCTAAGTAATACAATAAGCGTTAAAGTGATTCCACAGTGAGACCAAACAATGCTTTGTTATTTTAATAACCTCTTCTTTTTGAAAAAATAGTTCTGTTGATTGTTGCTTTTTGTAATTTTTGCACTAAAATGAAATCAAGCTCAATTACGTTACCTCCCAACTGTTTGACGTTCACTCCATGCTAAAGCACTTTTTTGAATATCTGTAAGAATTACATGGCTTTCATTTGTTACAAACAGCACCCTCTTTCAGCTCCTCTCCAACCACGCCAACCCACGGAGAGCTCTCCACCAGTACTGACAATATCACGGACTCGGCAGTTTACAACCTGTGCCTTGGGCTGGTTAATACTGCCAGGTGTTTCCCCATCTACCACACCCCATATAAGAGAACTTCCTTACGGACACGTTTTCGTATGAAGTGCTATTTGTTTTAGCTGCAATTCAGAGCGTTTTATTCCTGTGTGTTTGATTACCTGTTGCTGGATTGTGTTTGTTCTCTGAATTCTTCTTATGTTTTGCCTGTTATCGTTTCACGTCTTTTGGATCTCCCCTTGTAGTGTACCCGAACTGCTCTGTTTGACCCCTGCCTGCCTGACCACGAATAAACCTGCATCGCATATGGATCCGCTGTCTTTGACCCTTACGTTACAGAAGACTTACGCGCCACAAGCGGATCCAGCCAAATGTATCAGTTGATGTCAGAAGATTTAGTCTGAAGCTACTATGCTCGCCACACCAACAACAGCTTCACAAGCTCACCGCGTTAACTGAGGAACTGGTGCGAGATCGATCCAAGCGTCAGGCCCTCTCTGCTGTTAATCCAGGTCAACATGTGCGGCTCAACTCGCTCAACCAACCGTGACTCCGCCTCAGCAAACCCAATCCCGTCTCAGTCTGCCCGACAAATTCGATGGATCATCATGGAAATGTAAAGGAGTTTTATTACAATACTCCCTGTTTATTAACCAACAACC
>NW_025047683.1:152500-177500 GCF_018831695.1 Puntigrus tetrazona
CAAGCATAATAAAATTATCTTGTAATATATTAAGATGATTCAAAATATAAAGTATAACATCTGTTCTGTTTCAGCTCAGTTCATCAGAAGAGATCAGAAGCAGAGCCCAGCTGTGTGTCTATGAAGAGTGACTGGTCTATGGATCCGCCAATGAAGTTTAAGAGTGAAGATTCACAGCCTGGACTCGGGGTATGACACTTAAATGATGTTTTGATTTACAATTTATATTATCATATTTTATTAAATTTAAGTCAATAGTTTTTGTACATACACTGTATGAAATGTTGAATATCTCTGTTTTCTGTTTTAGTTCAGTTCATCAGAAGAGATCAGAAGCAGAGTCCAGCTGTGTGTCTATGAAGAGAGAGACATCTGTGACTCAGTCTTTAGATTTTAAGAGAGGAGTCTCGACACACTTAGATCAAATCTGCTGAAGAAGTTTGAGTGTCTGTGTGAGGAGCAACTGACGCAGAGAAACCCAACACTGCTGAATGAGATCTACACAGAGCTCTACATCACAGAGAGTGAGAGAGGAGAGATCAATAATGAGCATGAGGTGAGACAGATTGAGACACAATCCAGGAGAGAAGCAACAGAGGACACAGCCATCAAATGCAGTGACATCTTCAGACCTTTACCTGGACAAGACAAAGACATCAGAACTGTGCTGACAAAGGAGTCGCTGGCATTGGAAAAACAGTCTCTGTGCAGAAGTTCATCCTGGACTGGGCGAAGGGAAAGAGAATCAGGGCGTCCAGCTCATATTTCCACTTCCTTTCAGAGAAATCAACTTGATGAAGAGACAAAACACCAGTCTTTCAGATCTTCTTCACGTCTTCTTCCTGAAACTAAAGAAATGGAAATATCCAGCAATGAATATAAAGTGTTGTTCATCTTTGATGGTCTGGACGAGTGTCGTCTGTCTCTGGACTTTAAGAGTAAAGTGAATCTGTGTAATATATCTGAGTCAGCCTCAGTGGATGTGCTGCTGATGAACCTGATTGTGGGAATCTGCTTCCCTCTGCTCTCATCTGGATCACCTCCAGACCAGCAGCAGCTGATCTCGTCCCCTCTGAGTGCGTCCATCGAGTGACAGAGGTGCGAGGCTTCAATGAGCCACAGAAGGAGGAATACTTCAGGAAGAGGATCAGTGATCAGAGTCTGGCGACAGGATCATCTCACACCTGAAGTCCTCCAGGAGCCTCTTCATCATGTGTCACATCCCAGTCTTCTGCTGGATCTCAGCCACTGTTCTTGAGAAGATCTTGAGTCGAGCAGAGACTGGAGATTCCTAAGACTCTCACTCAAATGTACACACACTTCCTGATCCTTCAGACCAACATCAAACATGAGAAGGACTATAAGAATAACGTGACAGATGAAGACATGATCCTCAAACTGGGGGAAACTGGCTTTCCAGCAGCTTGTGAAAGGAAACCTGATCTTCTATGATGAAGACCTGAAAGAGTGTGGCATTGATGAGACAGAAGCATCAGTTTATTCAGGACTGTGCACTCAGATCTTCAGAGAGGAGCTGGGGCTTGTTTCAGGGAAAGTCTTCTGCTTCGCTTCATCTGAGCCTTCAGGAACATCTAGCAGCTCTATATGTGCATCTCTCTTTTACAAACAAGAAGAGAAATGTTTTCAACCAAACCAAACACAGTCTATTGTCCAAGATATTTTACCAGAATAAATATAATTCATTATCTGAGCTGCATCAGAGAGCTGTGAACGAGGCTCTAAAGAGTAGAATGGACACCTGGATCTTTTCCTGAGGTTTCTTCTGGGTCTCTCAGTGGAGTCCAATCAGACTCTCTTAAAAAACTACTGACACAGACAGGAAGCTGCTCCTATAACAAAGAGGAAACAGTTCAGTTCATCAAAAGAAGATCAGTGAGAATCACTCTTCAGAGAAATCCATCAATCTGTTTCACTGTCTGAATGAACTGGGTGATGATTCACTGATGCAGGAGATCCAGGGTTATCTGAAATCTGGAGGAATAAGAGAAACCAAACTCTCTTCTTCACAGTGGTCAGCTCTGGTTTATGTGTTGCTGACATCAGATATGAACATGAATGTCTTTGATCTAGAACAGTTTATAGGAGAACAACATACAGGAGATGAAGTTCTTCAGTATCTGTTACCTGTGGTTAAAGAATCCAGATCAGTTCGTAAGTAACACTGAAGATCAATACACTTTAAAAACATGTTCATGATATAGCTTTTGTTTTTACTAAAATGAATGTGAATGATCACATTTCTGGCAGTGAATTTTTTTTTTTTTCAAATTCAAATTTTATTTGTCACATACACATACATACATGGTACGACATGCAGTGAAATGTTTTATAACCGTCCAGCATCAAAATAGAAACAGAAAACAGAATTTAAATATATATAAATATAAAATATATGTATAAAAATGTATAAAAAGTGTGCAAAGTTTAAAAAATAAAAAATAAAGTGTAAATAAGTGTATAATATAAAAATATAAAGTGTAAATGTAAAGTGTCTGTGCGAATGTCCAGTGCAAAGTGGCTAGTGCAATTGTCCAAAGTAAGTGGTGAGTATCTGGGGAAAGAGGGGGTAAACATGGGAATCCCGGTGATTAGGTGCTGGGTGTTCTCTGGTTCAGACTCCGAATGGCCTGCATGGGAAGAAGCTCCTCCTCATTCTCTCTGTGTTTGCCTTCAGGGAACGTAAAGCGCTTTCCTGAACGCAGCAGAGAAAAAGAGTCCATTGTTGGGATGGCTGAGGTCTTCCACGATCTTCCTGGCCCTGGTACAGCACCGCTTGTTGTAGATGTGCTGCAGCACAGGGAGCTCAGTGCGGATGGTGCGCTCAGCTGACAGGAGAGTTTTGTGAGATTCACTAAACCAGTCGATGAGGTCTTTGTGTGATCTGTGTAACAGTTCCTCCAGACTTTTGCAGCACTTTTTCAGATTTGTTTTTCTTCAAAATTTATGCCTACACTTTTGCCAGTTATTGTGGTGTTTTGCAGTAAAATATAACATTCATCTGAAAATATATCAACATTCTTCTAACATAACAAGAGAAGACTAAAAATGTAAAAATATATATTATCAACATTTAACTTCATGTAACTCTTTAATATTTGTTTTATTTTAATTAGTCTTTTGCATTTTAACGAACCAGTAGATATTTATCAATTTTAGAGCATGCCAACAATGCATTAACTAACTAATGCAAACAATGTATTAATGAAAAAACAGCCAAGTAATTATTTCAAATTACATAAACAGTTTATTAACAGAATGCCAACAATGCATGATAAAGAAAACTTAATTCAATAAGTTTGAAAGCATATTTGTACCATTTGGCAGAGGTACTCTCATGTAGACCTTTCTAGAACATATCAATCAATCAATCAATCAATCATTTTTATTTATATAGCGCTTTTTAACAACACAGGTTGCATCAAAGCACTGTACAGTATAATGACAGGGATGTATAATGACAGGGATGTATAATGACGAGAGTGACCAATTTCTTATTAAATGCAGAGACGGTCTCTGTAGTCAATTCAACGATAGTCACTAGAAGTTAAGTGTCCCCAACCAAGCAAAGCCAGAGGCGACAGTGGCAAGAAACAAAACCCCATGCATACAGAATGGAGAAAAAAAAAAACTTGGGAGAAACCAGACTCAGTTGGGGTCAGTTCTCCTCTGACCGACACCCAGCACTTAACTTCCAGTTCAATTTTAAGCGCAGCTGTGTCAGGTAGTGTAAATGACTTAGTGTGTGCGTGTGTGCATCAGGATCTGGTGATTGGTCCACGGGTGCATCTAGGTGTTCTGGTCTCTGATGAACATAATCTCTGGGTGCTGATCCACCATCTAGTCTGGATACAAACTGTGAAAACAGATTGAGAAAGAGACAGGACTAATATTAGCGTAGATACCATTCTTTTCACGATGTCACAAGTACATCGTATTGTAGGTGAGTATCCCGGTTCCAGCAAATCTAAGTAATGCAGCCTAAAAATCCTTTAACGTTTGAATAATAAAAGTCGTGTTGGTGTGTTATGTGTAGGCTAAGTTAAAAGATGTGTCATTAATCTAGATTTAAACTGGCAGAGTGTGTCTGCTTCCCGAACAGAGTTAGGGAGATTGTTCCAACACACCTAGGTTCCTAACTGATGATGAAGAATTAACAGAGCAGCCATCAAGTGATAGGCTGTGTTCTAGATTATTATATGTGGGTTTTTAGGTCCAATTATTAGCACCTCTGTTTTTCAGAATTTAACATTAAGAAGTTACTCATCATCCAGCTTTTATATCGACTATGCATTCTGTTAGATTCTCAATTTGGTGTGTATCACCAGGCTGCGCTGAAATATAGAGCTGAGTATCATCAGCATAGCAGTGAAAACTAACACCATGACTCCTGATAATATCTCCCAGAGGTAACATGTACAGGTTGAAAAGTAGCGGTCCTAGCACTGAGCCTTGAGGAACTCCATATTTCACTTGTGATCGATATGATACCTCCTCATTTAATGCTACAAACTGATAGCGGTCAGATAGATATGATTTAAACCATGCTAAGGCGCTTGCTCTAATGCTAACATAGTTTTCTAGTCTATCCAAGAGAATGTTGTGATCGATAGTATCGAATGCTGCGCTAAGATCTAATAGCACTAATAATGAGATAAAACCACGATCCGATGATAGAAGCAGGTCATTAGTAACTCTAATGAGAGCAGTCTCAGTACTATGGTACGGTCTAAAACCTGATTGGAAATCCTCACAGACACCATTTTTCTCTAAAATGAATACAGTTGTGAGGATACTACCTTTTCTAGTATCTTTGACAGAAAAGGGAGATTAGAGATTGGTCTGTAATTTACTAAGTCTTTGGGATCAAGATGTGGTTTCTTAATGAGAGGTTTAACTACAGCCAGTTTGAAGGTTTTGGGAACATGTCCTATTGACAATGATGAATTAATAATGTTCAAAATAGGATCTATGACTTCTGGAAGCAGATCTTTTAATAGTTTAGATGGAACAGGGTCTAACATACATGTTGCTGGTTTAGATGATTTAACAAGTTTGTACAAGTCTTCTTCTCCTATAATAGAGAAAGAGTGTAATTTTTCCTTAGGGGATCTAAAGCTCACTATCTGATGTGAAACTGTAGTTGACGGCTGCATAGTTACAATTTTATCTCTGATGGTATCAATCTTAGAAGTAAAGAAATTCATGAACTCATTGCAGCTATACTCTTGGGGCATATTAGCACCTGTTGATGCTTTATTTTTTGTTAATTTAGTTACTGTACTGAATAAATACCGGGGGTTGTGTTTGTTTTCTTCTAAAAGGAGGAAAAATAATCAGATCTTGCTATTTTTAATGCTTTTCTGTATGACAGCATACTCTCCGCCAGGCAATACGAAATACTTCTAATTTGGTTTTTCTCCACCTTCGCTCCATTTTCCGGGGCTGCTCTCTTTAGGGTGCGTGTGTTGTCATTATACCATGGAGTCAGATTGTTTTCTTTTATCTTTTTTAAGTGCAAAGGAGCAACTGTATCTAAAGTGCTAGAAAAAAGAGAGTGCATAGTTTCTGTTACATCATCAAGTTTTTGCATCGTATTGGATGAGCTAAGGAATTGAGATAAGTCAGGAAGGTTATTTAGAAAGCTTTCTTTTGAGGTGGAAGTGATGGTTCTACCATACTTGTAATAAGGTGCAGAGTTTACAGGTTTAACTATACAGAGTTCACACAAGACTAGATAGTGATCTGAAATGTCATCACTTTGCTGCAGTACTTCAACCATTTTAACATCCATTCCATGTGACAGTATTAGATCTAGAGTATGATTTTGACAATGAGTAGGTCCAGAGACGTGTTGTCTAACCCCAACGGAGTTCAAAATGTCTAAGAAAGCTGATCCTAATGAGTCTTTTTCATTATCAACATGGGTATTAAAATCGCCAACAATTAAGACTTTATCTGCGGCCAGTACTAACTCAGTTAGAAAATCAGCAAATTCTTTAATGAAATCTGTGCTGTGCCTGGTGGCCTGTATACAGTAGCCAGTACAAACATGACAGAAGATTTATCACTAGCACATGATTCTGTAGATAATGTTATATGCAGCACCAAAACTTCAAATGAGTTATACTTAAAGCCTGCCCTCTGAGAAGTACTAAGAATATTGTTATAAATTGTAGCAACACCCCCTCTACCTTTTAAACGTGGCTCATTTTATAGAAATAATTTTGGGGGTAGATTCATTTAGAGTAATATAATCATCTGGTTTTAGCCAGGTTTCTGTCAAACAAAGCAAATCTAGCTTCTGATCATTGATCAAATCATATACATAAAAAGTGCTTTTGTGAAAGTGATCTAATATTTAGCTGAGCCAAGTTTTATCGTTTGCTTATTTGAATTATAGGTAGTTTTAATTTGTTGGACATTAATTAAATTATTGCTTTTGAATAGGTTTGGGCGTTCTCTGCATATTCTAATTCGGGAACAGACACAGTCTCTATAGTGTGATATCTAGGTGAAAGAGTCTCTATGTGCTGAGAATTAACTGCCTTCTGTGACGTGAGGCAGCTAGCAGACCAGTCGGTTTAGCCGGTTTGTCTGCTTCCCTGACCTGGGCACTAGTTGGTCATGTTGGAGCTATAAGATTATATGCCATATTTCTAGATAGAAGAGTGGCATCACCCCAGGAGGATGAAGACCATCTCTTTTCAACAGGTCAGGTCTGCCCCAGAAACTCATCCAATTGTCTATAAAGCCTATGTTGTTCTCACGGGCACCACTTAGACATCCAGCCATTGAGACCCAGCAGTCTGCTGTAAATCTCATCACCCGGTAAGCAGGAGGGGACCAGAGCATATTACATTGTCCGACATCGTGCTTGCAAATTCACACACCTCTTTAATATTATTTTTAGTGATCTCCGACTGGCGAAGTCGAACATCATTAGCGCCGACGTGAATAACAATCTTACGAAATTTACGTTTAGCATTAGCCAGCACTTTAAATTTGACAAGATGTCAGGCGCTCTGGCTCCCGGTAAGCATTGGACTACGGTGGCTGGTGTCTCTATTTTCACGCCCGCATAATAGAATCGCCAATTACTAGAGCATATCCAGAACACATCCAATTCACAGAATTTAGTTCATTTTGTTGCACATCACTGAAGTGTGGAATGGCCTTGCAACACATTGTTATCTAAGGCTCAAACACCCTGACCTCCTGGTCAACCTTATGCCCATCTGCCATGTACTTGTTGAGTTTATCCTCTGCACTGCTGTATGTTGAGTCTGAGTCTTAATTGCAAACGGGAATCAAAGGTTCTTAAAGTACTGTGAACATGTTTTATACTGATGCTCCTTACTGGCAACAAAGGAAACAAAAATCTTCCAGATAAAATAAATCTAAATATCTTGGTTGTCACTGTATGTCTGCTCTGGAAGATGCTGAGAAACTGGAGGATAACCTTGTGTTTGTCAGCCGTGATGAAGATCTGGCCATTTAAAGATTGAGTCTTAAATTGTCTCATGAACTCTTTACACCAATGGTGATGAACGTCTGCCACACTTCTGGGATTAAAATATACAAAAAGAATGAAAGTCTAAGCAAGGTTCACCCCAAAATGAAGACAAAGTATACAACTAGACTATGATTTTATTTAATCTATGATATATTGAATTTCCTGTGTTTATTTTCTGTCCTCTATTTCCTTTGTTCCTAAATATGAGTGCATTTGGTTTCATAATAATAAAAATACATATTATTAATAATAAAAATAGTAAAAAAACCATCAGACTTTTAAGGACAATCTTGGCTTATAAGCAGTTTCAGTGCAAAAACAAAGAAGCTCACAATAGGGGCAGAAAACATTCTAAGCACGACCTTGCTGGTCAGTGTCAACATTACATTGGAACAATTGGTCTAGAAATGGTTACCATATACTATAAGACACATAACATATACTATAACAATATTACACATAACTCCATACCGGACTCTTTCCATGTGCAATTCTCCAGTAAGATATGTCAACCTGGTCTTAAACTGAGGAAAAGTGTCTTGATTTCCACAGCCTGAGAATGAGACTCTTAGCAATAATCATTCCTTAAATGATGGTACTTTGTACAGACACATTATGATCTCACAGAGAAACAGAATAACCAAATAATGCTATTTCAGGACCAAGTATAAACACACAACCATTCACGATTTTATTTGTCACATACAATTTGTAGAAGTACATCTTGTAGTGAAATGTTATTCTGGTACATTCCAAGACTGCAGAGAAGAAAGAAAGAAATGTATTTAAATGTAGAATGTAAAATAAATACTAACAACAAAAAATATACATCAAAATAACAATATATAAAGACAATAAAATAAAGTGTAAAATATATGTATGTACATGTCAGAGAAATATGTCGCAGCAAAAATCTTAATGTATTGGACATGTCAAAGAGTCTTCTGCAGATTTACATCGGTCACAAATAGGAGAAATGGCAGGAAAAAAAATTGTGCAGTTCTAATTTTGAATAATGCAGTTTATTTTAAACTGAATTAATTGATGTCTAGAATTGTTGAGCCCAACAATAGCTTATAAATCCTTCTTTCTTCCAGCAGAGATTTAAAATTAGATACTGCTGTAATGAGGACACGGAGGCTGTGTTTGGATCCATTTGCTGTAGTTTATTTAGGGCTGAGACAATAATCATAAACGTGAAGGTAGGCAGAAGGTCAGATCCAGTACATCAATCAATCCAGTAAACGATAGAGAAGGGCAAGTCCAAATGTCGTAAAACAGGTAAACAGGCAAAGATCATACACAAGATTAGCTAGAGACAGAGATAAAGAACGCTTGGTAAGGCAGGTAATACTTCACATTGTATTCTTGGAGCGCCTCTGGTTGTAAAGGCCTCCAAACAGGAAATAGAGGCAGAAGAAGCAGAGGGTGAGCCCAGCTAGTACTCAGGTGAGGACTCCCTCTGCTGGCTGGGTGACGTACATAATTTAATCTGTAAATGCTGAAAGAAGTGTGTTGTTTGGAGAGAAAACTCTCTTTTAGTTGAGAAAATGAGACAAAATGTTTGTTAATATATAAATTCTGCAGGGTGACCATACCACTCTGCCTCCAGGTGTTGAATGTCAGAGATAGAAGGGGAAATGCATGCAAAAATAACAATGTCAGGCAATTTGCAGCCTTTCTTAATTTTACGCCATATTTTCAGTTTAAACAGTTTAAAACAATAAAAAACAGTTTAAAACAATAAAATAATCATTCTTATCAATCTGCAAGTGATACAGCAAAGTAAACTATTTTTAATTTAATTTTTTTCAATAGCATCCTGAGGGGGGTGTCTCAGTGGGGATTTCCACTTTATAATCCTCCTGCCAGTAGACAAGGGCCCTGGCATTTCCTGCCCAGTATAGTGTAAGAAACATGGTAGCCCTAGTCCACCTTTACCTCTTGACTTCTGTAAATGTATCTTTATGGATATTCTGTGAGCTTTAAAGACCCAGATAAAAGGGAGAGTTAATGAATCTAATGTTTAAAAAAAAGACTTGTTTATAGAGCCTATCATAGAAAGAGGACTTGTCCTCCATTTATGTTTGTCTTCAAATCTTCCAATTTAGAAAGAAAAAACTACTACTTAAAAATTTATTAGATTTTTTGGGCAGAATAACTTCAAGAACAGCACCTAAAGACATAAATTAATTATATTACAGAAAAGAACAATATCATCTGTGTATAAGGAGATGTAATGATTTCCCAGACTTACAGGCTTGATAGGTGAATGATTTCTAATAATGATTGCAAGAGGCTCAATCGCTATCACAAACAGCAAAGGACTGAGAGAGACACCCTTGACGTGTTCCACAATGTAATAAAAATGCCTGTGACTTCTCTTCAGTGATCAGAAAATAAGATGTTGTGGTAATCACATTTGATATAAGTTTGGAAACTAGCAAAAGTCTATTCTACAGAAAGACTTGTGTCTTAGTGAAAAAGAATAGTCTCTACTAGTGGGATGTGTTGAGACTATTTCACTCAAACGGACTCTTTACCAGGAAGGATCAACTCAAGGCGAAATAAAACACAAGACAAGTTTTTGGATTTTAAAGCTTGCAAGGATTGCGCTGTCGATTGAGAGAAGCAGGTTTCTCCTAAACCTCCCTTTTGCCTCCAGACGGATCTCAGTCCGCCTGAGGCCCGGCCCCCGCCTTCTGCCTCCTTCCCTGCTTTTGCCTGCTTTACCTCTCTGCTTTGCCTCAAGCTCAGATTGCAAGTCACTTTATTTATAGAGAAAAGGACAGAGCAAGATAAGTAAAAAACAACTGGCAAAACAAAGACTTCAGACATGTTCGTCACATAAGTTATGACTAGTCACATATCTTTTTGTGCGTCAGAATCTTCATTCCTTCAGATTCCCTAGGCGCCCATACTAGTCTAAGATACCACATAGAGGCCATGTCATGTCATGACCTAGAACAAAAACTGTTATACCAGATGGAAGCTGAAACTGAAGGGTCGAAGTTGCAAAATGTCAATACATAACCCTAACAGGATGTGTCATTCTCCATATATCAACCAGGTTCATGGAGGACTTTAGGTTATTTAAAACTACAGGAGAGGAAGGCATCTGGATTATTTGGGCTGACCTGTCCAAACAATGATCAAGTACACGATTAAAATCACCACCTACAATCACATGTGAATCAGTGAAATCAGACAGTAAATGAAATATTTTAAGAAAGAAGGCAAGGTCATCAAAGTTCTGACAATATACACTGAGAAGTGAAATATACAGTACATATATTCATATATACATATATAATATATAATATACATTAACATGAAATAAATAAATGTAGTCCAGCCTGCATATACTGTATATGAGTTATATTTAAGACAGCACCCCAGTGAGTGTCTCAAGGTCTTGAGGAAAACACCTTGTCAGTAGTGCTGTGTGTGAAGTGTAATTTCTCTGGGTAGATGATCCTTACACTGGCACTCCGGAGATGCTTCCGAACATCACTAATTTCAGCCGGAAGATCTGGAAAGATGTGTATTGGTCTGCCCTTGTAGTGAAAAAGGAAACTGTTGAAGAACCAGTTGAAGTATTTTTTCTTCTTTGGAAAGTGATGAATCCATAAATTGTTTTATGACAAAGGGCTTCATTCTCTGACTGTATTTTCACACACTTTTGCTCAATGTGAGAGAGCAGACGGTCAAAATCTGCAGTAGCATTTACAACCTCAATTGATTCTATCCCAGAGCCTCAAAAAGATGCCTGAGTGGACACCAAAGATGCTTCCACAAACAACTAATCGGTCTGTCATCGTTTTGCTCATATTCTTTAATGTCAAAAGAATACTGATAGATTCAGACTCGAAACCAGACTTTCTGTTCTGCCATCTCCAGCGGTGACTGAGCAGGAGGATCATTCAATGGTTCACCCTTTCGGTCTTAGGTTTTGTCATTGTATAGTTCTTTACTAATCAAAGTTATGTAAAGATACAAGTGAAACCAGAGTAATCACAGTAGTGACCGAAAAATATAAAATATATAGAGGAGCTTTGCTAAAACATGAGTACTCCATTCAGTACTTTTTGTTCAATCTAATTGTTTGTCTTGTTCTTTACTCAGGCTATGTGGATGTTTTCAGGCTCAGTTTTACAATCCTCATCCTCATTGAAATGTTTTTGGAGCTTTGATGTAGGGACTAGAGAGCAAATTATCAAAATATGTTGACAAAATATTTTCATGGAACATGGTCTTTACTTAAGATCCTAATGATATTTGGCATGAAAGAAAAATTTACAATTTTGACCCATACAGCCTTTTTATCCTGTTTTATCAGTTTGAGTTTTGTAAGGGTCCACCTACTGCCAGAATCCAGTGGCTGGTCAAAGGCTGGATGCATGTAGACTCTTTCTAGTGCTTCTGCAAAATCACTTACATTAATTAATCTTTTATTTCCCAGTTTCAGTTCTGACCTTATATAATTTGATCTGACTCCATTTTTTCGTGATTTGGGCTATATTAATTTTAATGTTACTGCTGATCCTCTAGTTGTGATTGAATTTGGATAATTAATTAAGTATAATACTTCCCAAATTTGACTTATCATTCGTTAGGAGTCTGGGTTGCTTAGAGACCTTGTTTGGCCAGAACAGACTCACGACACATCTGGGCTAGTCCAGGTCTTAGTCAGTGGCTACCCCGTACATCGCTTACCTTAATGCAGCCATTTTCTCAATAGACTCAAAAAGAGTAATTTTTTCATGCGTTCCCTAAGTAATAGCATGCTAAGACAGTTTGGTGGCCAGAAGTCAAGATCTCAAAACGTGCCTCGGCTCCATCCATTGATCGTTGATCTGACTCAGAAGTCACTAACCTACTAGAAAAAATATTTCAGACAATATTATGAGTTAATCAAGATTTACGTTTATTTTGCCAGACAGCACTGTTTTCTAATTCATGAAATTTCATAACATTTACACAACTTATCAGCAGTAAACACAAAAAAATAAAGAAAGCAAACTAAAACAAACATATAAAACTAATTATAAAAAGTATTATTCAAAAGGTCATCGTGCGGACAATAAAGACAAACAGAAGTTGTGCGTACGATCTCCTTACAGAACACTTCCCTGAGTGGTTTGCCCTCTTCCTTTAAATACCCAGACCGATCAAAGAATCAAACATTTAGCATCCAAATGTGAAATCTCTCCCGGCTCATTCCCGTGCTCATCCTTGGAGCAAAGACAAATGGTTATCAAATGGTCTTTATTGGGGCACACGCTCACCAGGGGACCAGAAACCCTTTCACCAGTCACACCTGAATTATTTACATTAGCCTCCCATCTGCATATGTCACACTCAAGGGAAGGAGAGGTTTTGTTGGGTTTATTTATTTATTTTTGTTAATTTAAAATAATACAAACCTGCTGCAGTTGGATCCATTCTTCCTTTAACTGTTTTTTTAATACAAAATTGAATTACTGAAACTGGCATTTAAAATCTAAAGGAGGGCTGTTTATTTTTTTTCAATCTAATAGTTTGTCTTGTTCTTTACACAGGTTATGTGGATGCAGTCTCACTGCTCAGTCTTGTGAAAGTTTGTCTTCAGTTTTACAATCCTCAAACTCAAACATCCTGAGAGAGCTGGGCCTGAGTAACAATGACCTGCAGGATTCAGGAGTGAAGCTGCTCTCTGAAGGACTGAAGAGTCCAAACTGTCATCTGGAGATTCTGAGGTAAAGGCTTTAAATAAAACAAATAAGAAAAATTGTGTTTATCAAATTGAAAAGCTTGCAGTGTCCTTTTGATATTATTATCCAATCCATCTCTATATTTACTTATATATGATCCTGGACCAAACGAAAAGGGTCCAAAAATCCAAATAGAGAAAATCACCTTTATAGTTAAGTCCTTAGCAATGCATATTTCGAATTGAAAATTAAGTTTTGATATTTATGGTAGAAAGTGACAAAATATCTTCATGGACAATAAACTTTACTTAAGATCCTAATGGTTTTTGGCATAAAAGAAAATGTACAATTTTGACCCATACAGTCTTTATGACAGGTCTATAAAAATAATTTTAATTACATTTAATTTTGTACAGAGATTAGTATCTTATTCACACATACCTCTATTTCCTTTTATCCTGTTTTATCAGTTTGAGTTTTCTATGGGTTTTTTGTCCTTTATTTTCTTGGTTCCTAAATATATGTTTATTTGTTTTCATAATTACAGATTAGTTTGTCATCTGTCTAGTTTAGTTCTTCATTATGTTATTTATAGTCCTTTATCAGACAACGGTGCAAGTTTGTTAGCCGTTTGTTGGGGTTATATATTTTTGTTGATTTAAAATAATACAAACCTGCTGCAATTATATCCTTCTTCTTCTTCTTCTTCCTCCTCCGCTTATCCGGGGCCGGGTCACGGGGCAACAGTCTAAGCAGGGACGCCCAGACTCCCCTCTCCCCAGACACTTCCTCCAGCTCTTCCGGGGAACACCGAGGCGCTCCCAGGCCAGCCGAGAGACATAGTCCTCCAGCGTGTCCTAGGTCTTCCCGGGGCCTCCTCCCGTGGGACATGCCCGAACACCTCCTTTGGGAGGCGTCCGAGAGGCATCCGGAACAGATGCCCGAGCCACCTCAGCTGGCCTCTCTCGATGTGGAGGAGCAGCGGGTCTACTCCGAGCTCCACCCGAGTGACTTAACTCTTCACCCTATCTCTAAGGGAGCGCCCAGCCACCCTACGGAGGAAACTCATTTCGGCCGCTTGTATCCGGGATCTCGTCCTTTCGGTCATGACCCAAAGCTCATGACCATAGGTGAGAGTAGGAACAAAGATCGACGATAAATCGAAAGCTTCGCCTTGCGGCTCAGCTCCTTCTTCACCATGACAGACCAGTACAGCAACCGCATTGCTGCAGAAGCTGCACCGATCCGTCTGTCGATCTCTCGCTCCATCCTTCCCTCACTCGTGAACAAGACCCCAAGATACTTAAACTCCTCCACCTGAGGCAGGAACTCCCACCAACCTGAAGGAGGCAAGCCACCCTTGTCCGACTGAGAACCATGGCCTCAGACTTAGAGGTGCTGATTCTCATCTCAGCCGCTTCACACTCAGCTGCAAACCGCCCCAGCGCACACTGTAGGTCTTGGCCAGATGCAACCAACAGAACAACATCATCAGCAAAAAGCAGAGAAGCTATTCTGTGGTCACCAAACCAGACCCCTCCGGCCCCGGCTGCGCCTAGAAATCCTGTCCATAAAAATAATGAACAGGACCGGTGACAAAGGGCAGCCCTGTCGGAGTCCAACATGCACTGGGAACAAGTCTGACTTAATGCCGGCAATGCGAACCAAGCCTTAGAAAAGGGCCCTTACCCCATATTCCCAGAGCACCCCCACAGGACACTCACGAGGAACCCGATCGAATGCCTTCTCCAAATCCACAAAACACATGTGGACTGGTTGGGTAAACTCCCAAGAACCCTCCAGCATCCTGAAGAGGGTATAGAGCTGGTCCAGTGTTCCACATCCAGGACGAAACCCGCATTGTTCCTCTTGAAGCTGAGGTTCAACTTTCGGACGGATTCTCCTCTCCAGTGCCCTGGCATAGACTTTCCCAGGAGGCTGAGAAGTGTGATTCCCTATAGTTTGAGCACACCTCTCCGGTCCCCTTTCTTAAAAGAGGAACCACCACCCCGGTCTGCCATTCCAGAGGCACTGTCCCCGTGTCCACGCGATGCTGCAGAGGCATATCAGCCAAGACAGCCATACAAAATCCAGAGACCTGAGGTACTCCGGGCGGATATCGCCCACACCTGGTGCCTTGCCACCGAGGAGCTTCTCAACAACCTCAGCGACCTCAGCCAGGGTGATGGTCGAGTCCCCCAGGTCCCCGGCCTCTGCTCCCTCAGTGGAAGACGAGTTGGCGGGATTGAGGAGGTCCTCAAAGTATTCCTTCCACCTCCCGACAATATCCCCAGTCGAGGTTAGCAGGTTCCCACCAGCACTGTATACGGTGTTGGCAGGGCACTGCTTCCCTTTTCTGAGGTGTCTGACGATTTGCCAGAACCTCTTTGAGGCCGTCCGATAGTCATTTTCCATGCCCTCCCGAACTCCTCCCAGACCCGAAGTTTTGCCTGCACAACCACCCGGCCAGCGGTCCGCTTGGCCCACCAGTACCTGTCAGCTGCCTCAGGAGTACCATGAGCCAACCAGGCCAACCAGGCCCCGGCAAGCCCACACCAGCCTGCCGCCTCTCACTGCGGGCAACACCAGAGTAGTGAAGAGTCCAGCCCCTTTCGAGGAGATGGGTTCCAGAGCCCAAGCAGTGCGTGGAGGTGAGCCCGACTATATCTAGCCGGTATCTCTCGACCTCCCGCAACAACTCAGGCTCCTTCCCCCAGAGAGGTGATGTTCCATGTCCCTAGAACTAGATTCTGAGTCCAGGGGAGGGTTGTTGAGGTCCCCGCCTTCGACTGCTACCCAAACCACAAGGCACCGACCCCTTACGGTCCCTCCTGCAGGTGGTGGGCCCATGGGAAGATGGCCCCACGTCGCTGTTTCGGGCTGAGCCCGGCCGGGTCCCGTGGGGCAAGACCCGCCACCAGGCGCTTGCATGCCGGCCCCAGCCACAGGCCTGGCTCCAGGGCGGGGCCCGGCTGCGCCATACCGAGCGACGCCGCGACTCTATTATGGTTTTTCTCCATAAGCGTGAGGTGGACCGCTCTTTGTCTGGCTTGTCACCTAGGACCTGTTTGCCTTGGGAGACCCTACCAGGAGCATATAGCCCCGGACAACCTAGCTCCCAGGGTCATTCAGGCACTCAAACCCCTCCACCGCGTTAAGGTGGCGATCCTCGGAGGGGTGCAATTGGATCCATTCTTCCTATAACAGTTGTTTTATAAAGAAATGAATTACTGAAACTGGCATTTAAAATCTGAAGGAAGGCCATATACTTTTTTTCAATCTAATTAGTGGTGCTTGCCTTTTAAGGCGAAGCACACTATTACTATTCCTCATACTGATTCTGTACGATTTTCGGCGCGTAACTCCCACAGTTTTTGCCACAGACCCATGAAACGGGCATTAAATCGTGCAGGGTATTGAGGAAAGATGTGCTATGACTTTTATAAGCGATCGGGTGTACGATGATTGTTCACCGGGCGAAAAATCCTCCGAAAAGTCCCATCAACTTAACATTGCGACCGACTTTGACGGATCACAGCTCAGAGCGAGAATTTCATACAAACTTGTAAATCACCAAATTTGAAGACTTTATCAAGCTGTGCGAGAACATATCCCGCAGTGGGGTATAAGTTTTACCCCTGGGGGGCAAGAGACCCCAAACTTGCCCCATTGACTTACTATGGTGAGGGAAATAAAGACGTGTTTTTCCTACTATGGAAATTTACATAGGAATTTTGCAATCAAAATAACTTTGCATTAAAATGTCATAGAGACATGGAGGTGGGCTCATTTTACTCAGCTAACCAATCAAAGTCTCGGGATCGCTGTGAAGGTGTCAAGCCACGCCCTAGCAACCATTTAGAGCACCCTAGCAACAGATCCCATAGAACGCCATTATAATGGTTCAGATGGGTATCTTTGGATCAGAGCGTCATAGAGACATGGGGGTGGGCCTGCTTTGACTCGAGGCAGCAAACAACCAATCATGAACTACTTCACCTGTTCATAGCCACGCCCTAGCAACCATTATTGATGACCTTAGCAACCAAATTCCAAACTTACATATCTTCAAAACTGAGCGTCACAGAGACATGCTGGTGGGCTCGATTGACTCGGGCAGCAAACAGCCAATCCTGAGTCACCATAGACATCTCTTCTATCCACGCCTTAGCAACCATTATCAAACACCCTAGCAACCCCAACTCAAACAGGCATATCTTTCATTCAGGAAAGTAATAGAGACATAGGGGTTGGTTTATATCATTCATACTGACAAGTCTTTATAATATCATTACTGATAGCTGCAGAGCCACCTTCTTAGCAACCAAACACAACACCCTAGCAACCTTTTAGCAAGACCTATATATTTGCATCAGAATATTGTACAGATATGGTAGTTGGTTCTTCTTCAATAGTAAATAGCGACCTATGTTATGTTCGCATGCTAGTCACTTGTGAATCATGCTAGTCATGCTAGCGACATGCTAGTCACTTGCTAATCATGCTAGAAACATGCTAGACACATGCTAGTCACTTGATAAGCATGATAGAGACATAGAGCAAACCGGACTTCAGACATATTAGTGATGCTAGCAGTGCTACATGCTAACTGTGTCTAGCTACATGCTCATTCATGATGAGAACTCTATAAAACAATAGTAAGAAGCAACTTCGAGCCCAAGTTTTGTCATGGCAAGCACCACTCAAAAGTTCTTTAGGAAATGTACTTTCAAGTTCTTTGTCTTGTTCTTTACACAGGTTATGTGGATGCAAACTCACTGCTCAGTCTTGTGAAAGTTTGTCTTCAGTTTTACAATCCTCAAACTCAAACATCCTGAGAGAGCTGGACCTGAGTAACAATGACCTGCAGGATTCTGGAGTGAAGCTGCTCTCTGAAGGACTGAAGAGTCCAAACTGTCATCTGGAGATTCTGAGGTAAAGGCTTTCAATGAAACAAATAAGAAAATTTTTTTTCAAAACTTTTTATCAAATTGAAAAGCTTGCAGTGTCCTTTTAATATTATTATCCAATCCATCTCTATATTTACTTATATGTGATCCTGGACCAAACGAAAAGGGATTTATACATAATCTTAAAGCTAAATAAAGCATTGATATGTTTATTTTTCATGGTTTATTGACAATATTTGTCCAAAAGACAAAAAACTGACAATCTGCAATCTGAGGCTTCAAAAAAATTCCAAATAGAGAAAATCACCTTTATTCTTACGTCCTTAGCCATGCCTATTTCAAATTAAAAATTAAGTTTTGATATTTATGGTAGAAAGTGACAAAATATCTTTATGGACAATGAACTTTACTTAAGATCCTAATGATTTTTGGCATAAAAGAAAAATGTACAATTTTGACCCATACAGTCTTTATGACAGGTCTATAAAAATAATTTTAATTACATTTAATTTTGTACAGAGATTAGTATTTTTTCACACATACCTCTATTTCCTTTTATCCTGTTTTATCAGTTTGAGTTTTCTATGTTTATTATTTGTGCTTTATTTCCTTGGTTCCTAAATATGTGTTTATTTGTTTTCATAATTACAGATTAGTTTGTCATCTGTCTAGTTTAGTTCTACATTATGTTATTTATAGTCCTTTATCAGACAACGATGCAAGTTTGTTAGCCGTTTTGTTGGGGTTATATATTTTTGTTCATTTAAAATAATACAAAACTGCTGCAGTGGGATCCATTCATAACAGTTGTTTTATAAAGAAATTAATTACAGAAACTGGCATTTAATATCTAAAGAAAGGCTATTTACTTTTTAAATCTAATTGTTTGTCTTGTTCTTTACTCAGGCTATGTGGATGCATACTTACTGCTCAGTCTTGTGAAAGTTTGTCTTCAGTTTTACAATCCTCAAACTCAAACATCCTGAGAGAGCTGGACCTGAGTAACAATGACCTGCAGGATTCAGGAGTGAAGCTGCTCTCTGAAGGACTGAAGAGTCCAAACTGTCATCTGGAGATTCTGAGGTAAAGGCTTTCAATGAAACAAATAAGAAAAATGTGTTTATCAAATTGAAATGCTTGCATCATTTTAATATTAGCTCTATATTTCTTTATATGTGACCCTGGACCACAAAACCAGTCTGAAGAGTAAAGTTTTCATCTTGAAGCTGAATAAATAAGCGTTGAGGTGTTTTTATTTTTGATGGTTTATTAGGTTATGACAATATTTATCCAAGAGACAAATATTTGAAAATCTATGATTTGAAGCAACAAAAAAAAATCACCTTTATAGTTGTCTAAAAAGTCCTTAGCAATGCACATTACAATTTAAAAGGTATGTTTTAAACATTTAATTGAAAAAAATAAATTGTCAAAATATCTTCATGGAACATCATTTTAACTTTAGATCCTAATCATTTTTGGCATAAAAAAATACAATTTTGACCATGAACTCAATTTGTTTGGCAATTGCTTATTACATTATTCCCATGCGACTTGTACACAATAGAGGCAGTTTTGAACAGATAATATTTATATTGAGGCAAAATGCAATAACTTGATTGAATAAATAGTTCGACTGCACCTGTGATGGTGGTCAGGTCAAACGATTTATTAAATTAATTCTGTTGGTAATAGACACTTAAATCTGCAATAAGTTTTGTGGCTGATGTGTGGAAAACTATTAAACAGAGAATTATAGAATATTTACTGTATGGAAGTTTGAGGTTCAGTTCTTAATCTGTGTGACAACTGCTAGAGATTGTTCAGGCAAACAATAAATCACTCGGTCCATGTCCACAATAAACGTCTTCACTGTTCACAAATTACATCATACATACATTACGTCATTATGAGTGTGGTTCTATAAATAAACAATAATACCAATAATAAATATACATGTACAAGACAGAGTAATAGCAAAGTGAAATATCTTGTCATATCATTAAAACATTTAGAGTTATGTATCGTGTTTTATGCTGGAATGAAGCGATCTAGATTAAGGATTTGCGGCAATATTTTATTTATTAAACAGTGAGACAAAACATTGTAGAAACACTTAAAGTGCCATGGTATATTTAAAATAATAATAATAATAAAATATTAAGTTCAGTATTTGTCATATTAATACAGCATAGTTTTTATATTGTGGGTTCATCTTCTTGTCTGGACAAAATATACATAATCAATAAGGTGTTTACTGAATTTTGCCTTTTAATATCTGGTCTTTACGACTTTATTCCTTAAAAATAACTGGCGTTGAGTGAAGCAAAGCCATATGAGTGTTTCTATAAGGCTGTGATGTTGCATAAAACTATACAATCCAGACCTTCATTCATCAGTCTGAAAGTCTGGCTACATGAGATTATACTAGAATTAGTCAGCCTTTAAGAACAAGCAGAAGCTGGTTTCTTAAGTAATGGGTGGAAGCAAGAAAATGTAGAAAATTGCTTCAGATGTCATGATTCTAAAGGAATAATTTATGGCTGAAATGGACATTTAATGAATAAAAGGATCACTGCTGTGTTTTCAGATTGTCTGGCTGTATGGTGACAGAGAAAGGCTGTGGTTATGTGTCTTCAGCTCTGACTTCAAACCCCTCACACCTGAGAGAGCTGGATCTTAGCTACAATCATCCTGGAGATTCAGGAGTGAAACTGCTCTCTGAAAAACTGAAGGATCCAAACTGCTCAGTAAATAAACTCAAGTATGTTATGCAGGAGAGGTTTTTGGGGTTTATTGTTTAACCCTTATGCATTTTTGTCCATTTCTGACCAGAGAATATTTTTTTAATTATAGCTTCACCTGAATGGTACACTGTAAAAAAAATCTGTAAAAAAACGGTAAAAGAGACTGGCAGCAGGGCTTCCAGAGATATTCCGTTAAATTACAGAAAATAACCATTTCACAAAATTACAAGCAAAAACTGTAAAATACAGAATTGAATTTACAGTCAAAATTAATTAAATTACAGTATATTACCGGTGATAATATGTTTTTAGACTATTAAAAAAATGACAAATTACGTGAAAATACATATAAAACCCACCAACTTTCAGGTTTATCACTGTAAATTTAAGGTTTTAATTAGTTATTTTATATAGTTGCTAATTCCATTTAAAGTAATTTATTTTAAAGTACAATTTTTCTATGTGAAATAACTAAGAAATAATGTTTAAAAATACAGTAAGCACTTTTTTACAAAATGTTGTATATTTACATGATTAATCAATCAATCAATCAATCGTTTTTATTTATATAGCGCTTTTAACAACACAGGTTGCATCAAAGCACTGTACAGTATAATGTAGAAGAGTACAATGACATGGATGTATAATGACGAGAGTGACCAATTTCTTATTAAATGCAGAGACGGTCTCTGTAATCAATTCGACGTTAAATCACTAGAAGTTAAGTGTCCCCAACAAAGCAAGCCAGAGGCGACAGTGGCAAGGAAACAAAACCATGCATACAGAATGGAGAAAAAACCTTGGGAGAAACCAGACTCAGTTGGGGTCAGTTCTCCTCTGACCGGACGCCCAGCACTTAACTTCCAGTTCAATTTTAAACACAGCTGTGTCAGGTAGTGTAAATGACTTAGTGTGTGTGTGTGTATGTGTGTGTGCATCAGGATCTGGTGATCTGTCCACGGGCGCATCTAGGTGTTCTGGTCTCTGATGAACATAATCTCTGTGTGCTGATCCACCATCTAGTCTGGATACAAACTGTGAAAGCAGATTGAGAAAGAAACAGGACTAATATTAGCGTAGATGCCATTCTTTTTACGATGTCACAAGTACATCGTATTGTAGGAGTAGTGTTCTGGTTCCAGCAAATCTAAGTAATGCAGCCTAAAAATCCTTTAACGGATTTGAATAATAAAAGTGTGTTGGTGTGTTATGTGTAGGCCAAGTTAAAAGATGTGTCTTTAATCTAGATTTAAATCCTTCTTTTACGGAATAAATCTGTAATTTAAAAGGCATTTATAAGTTATTTTATGTCTACCTAGAATAAGTTTGTAAAACATTAAACAACAAAAAAATTATAAAAATGTAGTAAATTCATAACAAACACAAATGTGTGTAGATATACATTTTAATCATTCATTTTCCAGAAATTACAGTTTCAAATGTTTGGACAATAGAGAAATGAGCAGAACACTTAGAAATACCGTAAAATCTGGACTATAAGCCGCTACTTTTTCATAGGTTTTGAACCATGCGGCTCATACAAAGGTGCGGCTATTCTGCAGATTTTTTTCCCACCGCTAGGGAGCTCTAACCGAATTAGAATCAAAACTAAGACAAAATAAATGCAAAGAAGAATACGCTAGTTCCTCTTTAGCAGATATAAGTCGGTGAAGCGGATAGAAGGACGACAAATGACCAATCCTGTCAAACTCTATCTTTTCAAATCCTCACCCCTTCATCATGGAACCCACACAAAGAAGTTCGTATGATGCAAGTTTTAAGTTGAAGGCCATCGATCTCGCTATACAAGAAGGAAACCGCTGCTGCTGCTCGGAAGCTTAGCGTCAATGAGTCTATGGTGAGACGCTGGAGGAGGCAGCGGGAAGAGCAAAACTTTTTAAATAGAGCGGATGCGGCTTATATGCAGGTGCGCTTTATAAAAGGCCCTTGGTTTTATTCATCTCATACTACATAGCAACTTAAAATTACACACAAAGAACAATTAAAAAAAAATAAAATGAAAGAAAGAAAGAAAAAATAGCTGCATGAAAAAAGAAATTTGTTGTGTTATTATATGACTTGAGAAGACGTGAGAAGTTTATGCTGGTTACAGATTTAACTAATAATAATAATAATAATAATAATAATTATTATTATTATTATTATTGTTATTATAGTAATAACAAACGTAGAATTTGTTCTGCACACCTGAATTGCCATGCTTATCTGCTGTAGGTCTCCACAGTCTTTCCACACGACCTGAAACCAAGATCATTTTTAATACTTTGTATTATATTCATAGGTTCATGTATAGATTATGTTCTACTCAGATGATGATCTGAAGCTGACCAGAAAAGGTTAACATTGATGTTTTGGCCCTCCATGTGATTTCAGTTAAAATTATATAAAGCAACGTTACATGTATATAATTTGCTGGGACTTAGCCTCATCGTAGTAATACATAGGGCTGTAACTGTCCGGGATAAATGCACTAATGACAATTACATGTAAGTTACTTAGCCTCAGGCCAGACAATATGTACGATCACAAAGATTATACCAATGACTAACTTTAAGATAACCATAACACACTTATGCATGCATAACATAAGTGTAGGTGAGCAAATACGCCCAGCTTTTAATTGCAAGTTAATGGTTTTCCCACGAAAACCATTACAAAGTCTTTTAAAATTAAGACAGTGACAACGGACGACCAAATTCTAAACGTTACCTTGCCATTTACCACGTTGTGTTCATCTTCATTATCAAGGTGTAACTTACAGCCTACTGAATTCTCTCCCAGCAGTGTTTTAATGAAGCCAATTTCAAAATGTACCGCTGTTGAAGAGTTTCAAAAACTGAGAGTGAAGTTAATACACTTAACAACACAAATCTTGCGACTACACTATATAAAAATATGGTTCATGTGTTGTTTTTAGACTTACCTTAGTCGGTTGGCATGATGTCTGCTGTCGTATCGTCAGAATCTGTTGTAGTTGGTGAAACAGGTTAACTGAGAGCGAACTACTGAGAGTTGTTTCCCAATCAGTAGTCTAACATAAATTCTTCTTCTTTTTGTGTAATGGCTGTTTACGCCTTAGGAGTATTACCGCCAGATACTGGACATCTTACGCACCTGTGTGATGAATATGTATAGAAATAAATTCTACATTTTCCAACTGAACTCGCCAACCGACGTAGGCGGAGCTAAATTAGCGGCAAATTTGAAATTTGAATTTGAATCAATAGCAATAAAAACATTGGATGATTTTTGGTTCAAATTCCCTCATTTTTACAGGAATAATCTGTAAATATTAAATAACATTCTATGTAAAATTACACATTATACTGTGAAAATACAGAAAATTTATTTTAAAAAACTGAAAATTGATGTAATACCAAAATACAAGCAATTACCTGTAAATTTAATGGAACTTTAAAACACCGGAAATATCTGTAAAACAGCATGTATTTTACTGTAGAATGAAAAAGGGGAAATTCTGTAAAAAAATACAGACAATTACCTGTAAAACAACTTTTTTAACAGTGTACAAAACCCTTATTGTTATGGAAACACACAAAAGAATTGAGGACATGATTTGAAAAAAAGTCATCATAAAAATATGATTCTTTAATATGAAATGAGATAAAATACAGAAAATATTTGGTGTACAATTTACAAATCCCCAACAATGAAGATGAAATGAAGGAGTGAACCTCTAAAACAAAACATCAAAATCAAAACACACAACACACACACACACACACACACACACACACACACACACACACACACACACACACACACACACACACACACACACACACACACACACACACACACACACACACACACACACACACACACACACACACACACACACACAGACACACACACACACTCTCACACACACTCACACACACACACACACACACACACACACACACACACAGACACACACTCACACACACACACACACACACACACACCTCTATGAACTTGTGTGGCATAAAAAAGTGGACAGCAAGGAAGTTGTTTGTCTGGAAACAAGACAAAAACAATATCTATATAATTCTAATAATTTTTTCAATGTTATCAACTGCATAGTCTTCTACT